>NC_056728.1:1687083772-1687116272 GCF_019279795.1 Protopterus annectens
GTGATGAATCTGTCCCTCCAGCACGTCCTATTTATATCCGTGTTGAGGTTTAAGTCTCTTGCTCTTGTGGCTCTGGTGGATTTGGATGGATTTGGATTTTTTGAGGTGGAGCATGTCCATTAATTCTGGGTTGGACATGGCCTTGTATGTCAGGCACAGGTCACCTCTGAGCAGGCGGTATGCGACTGAATAGAGCTGGAGTTTCTTCAGTCGGGCAGCATATGGCATATTTTGAGCCTTTATCCTTTTGGTGAGGAACTTTTGGGGTCTTTCCAATTGCTGCAGGTGTCGGGTAAGATACATTCCGAATGGGGCATTGTACTCAATCATTGGTCTGATAAGTGAAGAGTACAGGGGAACAATGACCTCCCTTGATCTGGATGTGAATCCCTTCATAATCAGGTGGGCAATGTAGAAGGTCCTCCTAACCACTTTGGCAATGTGAGTGTCAAAAGAAAGGTTACTGTCAACTTGGGTCCCCAGGTCCCTGATAACCTCTTCTGTGCTTAATGGATTGCCACCTATGTGGTAACTTGGGGTTACCTTGTTTTTACCAAAGGGTATGACTATACATTTTTTGGCGTTTAGCTTAAGGCCATGGCTCTGGCACCAGTTATCCGTTTCTATGAGACCTCTCTGAAGGATATCTGTGTCTGATGGATTTTCAGCTATGGCGCCCAGTTTGCAGTCTTCTGCAAACTTTGTCAACCACAATCCTCCTATGTTTGCCTGCACTTCTGAAAAGTAGATGCCGAACAAGAGGGGGCCCAGGACTGAGCCCTGTGGGACACCGCTTCTGTCCGGCTTGGAGTCTGACATGGCACCAGCAACTCTAACCCTGTGGGTTCTGTCCTTGAGCCAATTTGCAACCCATCTTGTGACATATGGGATTACATTTAAGCTGCTGATTTGCTTTTCTATGATACCCGAGTGGGGTATTGTGTCGAAAGCTTTTGCAAGGTCAAGGTAGGCTGTGTGAACTGCCTTACCCTCATCAATGGCCTTGGTGACTATTTCAAAAAAGTCGACCAAGTTCAAGAGGCATGATCTGCCCTTGACAAAGCCGAATTGGGTAGGATCCAATGTCTGTAGGTCCCCTATGTCTTTATTTATGAGTTCCATTATGATCCTCTCCATAGCTTTGCAGACCAGGCTTGTTAAGCTTATGGGGCGGTAATTACCAGGGTCCGTAGAAGCACCGCCTTTGTGGAGTGGGACCACAGTTGCCGTCGCCACTCTTTGGGCGTATCCTGTGGTAAGGCTAAGATTAAACAGCAGCCTTATGTGTGGGTTTAGGTCCTCATTGAGTTCGGGTAGCACACAGCCGGGGACACCATCCGGTCCCATTGATGCTGTGTTTTTAGCTTTAGAGAGAGCAGCTCTCACCTGGGCATTTGAGATGATTGGGAGGCTACACTATGCTGGGATAGATATTTCTCCTTTTGGGGGGTGAGGGAGAAATTTTCACTGAACCTGTCTGCCAGTATGTTTGCAATGTCTGTGGGTTCAGTGATTTTTGTATCATTTTGGACTAATTCTGAGCATATCTGGGAGTTTCCACCCAGATTTCTAACATAGCTAAAGAAGGCCTTATGATTGTCTTTTGAGTCCTTGGCGATTTCTCTCAAACTTGGCCTTGGATGATTTTATGAGTGAGAGTAGTTTTTTACTAGTATAGATCAGAGATGTCTTCCCTTTCAGGGATTTTGCTCTATCTTGTAGTAGCTTTCTCCTCTTGTTGTAAAGTTTGTTTATGGCTGGGGTCCACCAGATCGGGCGCTTGCCTTTGGTGGAAAGGGTCTTGATTTTATTTGGGATTGCTTGATCCATGCAATCCTGGAGGTGCTCGTAGAAAGCATTTGTAAGGGATTCAGCAGCGTGGGTTGTGGTTTCCAATGGCTCAGGGGCCTTGAAGGATACCACACCAGTCTTAAGAAGTGTGAAGTTGGCTTTTGAGAAGTTCTTCACTGTGGTCTTTTTTGTTGGGGGTGGGGGCGGGATGTTGATCTCCAGTGAGATTAGTTTATGGTCTGATCTCACCAATGAGGGATATACTTCCGGTGTGGAGCATTTTGTCCCCATGTTTGTGATAATCAGGTCTAGTATATTTTCACCTCTTGTGGGAATGGTGACAAGTTGTTCCATAGCATTTGAGTTTATGAACTCCAGGAACCTTTGGGCTAGGGTATTGGGGCTTGAGTAATGTTCCCAGTCTATGTTTGGGTAGTTGAAGTCACCCAATATGATGGTGTTTGGAGAGACATTTATACTCTCCAGTGTCTTCAGGAAGGCTGTGTGGGGTTCCTGAGTTTGAGAGGGTGGCCTGTAACATGCTACAAACTGTAGAGCAGTTTTGCCTATGGTTAATTGCACCTGAATGGTCTCTGATGCTTCGTGAGTTGCCACCAGCCTGGAGGTGTGGGTATCCTTGATGAATATGGATACACCCCCTCCTTTTGTGGTACAGTCCGGGTTTTGGGGCCGGAACGCATGATATGAGGTAAAACCTGATAGTGCCGGGGTGCTGTCAGGAGCCTTGAACCAGGTTTCAGTCACAGCACAGACATCGATGTTCTCCATACTGAGGAGGGCTTCGAGGGCGTGCATCTTGAGATTTGGACTTCTGGCATTGAGCAGCATTACCCTTAGTTTTTTTCCATTATTGTTTTCTAGGGCGGTGGGTTTAGAATTTGAGCCTTGTCTAAAAAAGGCAGTATGGGGGTGCAAGAGCCTTTGCCAATATCCGGAAACCCAGGGGTGACAGGTGCAAGCCGTCCCTTGCGAAGCAGCGTGGCTTGTCAAGCATGTCATTCCAGGCAGACAGACATTGGATCCCCTTAGAATGACACCAGAAATTAAGCCAATTATTAAAACTGATCATTTTGTCTCTGTATTGTGGCATCATTCTTGGTGAAGGTAGGATACTGCTCAGGGTCAGGGTCATACCAGCCTGGGCTACATAATCTGAGAGCTCCTTTGTCTCTTTTCATGTAGTCTAGGGAGGTACGTCTCAGGTCATTCACACCGGCATGGACAATGACTGAGTCATACTTGTACTTGCTGTGGAGTGACCTGAGTGCTTGTGTTATGTGGCAGCTTCTAGCGCCCGACAGGCAGCTTACTGTGACCCTCTCCTTGTTCAGTCTGGTGAGTGGAACGTCAGTGTGTCTGACTATGGAGTCACCTATGACAAGTGTGTCTGGCATTGTGTTTGGCCTTAAGGGCTGTGACTGATTTGCACACTGACTTTGTGATCTATGTGTTGCTTGTGTTATGTCATGAGGTGGCAGTTGTTTGGGTGTCTGCTTTGGAGGCCTCTGCTGTTTTGGTAGATTTTTGATCAGTGCCTCCAGTATGTCTTTGTGTGTTTATGTGTTTGATTTGTAGTTGTGATAGTTCTATGTGAGACTGGGTTTATGGTGTGTGTGGTTACCTTCTCCTCCTGTCTGGTTTTGCCAGTCCTGAGTTGAGAGAGCTCAGCCTCCAGTTTGGCTGTATAGTTGCATCTCGCATGTATTTGTGTTTTGTGGGAGGAGGAGAGGGTTGTCTGTGTACATGAGGCAATTGTAACATTGCCTCAATATTCCCAGATTCACCAGCTGAGCAGGAGAGGACGCTAGCAACTGACCCTTTGACATGCTAGAAGAAATGAAAAAGTTTGCTGTGTAACTGAGTCAGAAAGGACCTATAGGTAAGTGGGTACTCAAGGGGGTTTTAAGCTAGTGAAGTACTTTGTATAATATAGAAGTGCTTTACCTGACTAAAAAATGCTTTAGGAACAAGTGCTGAGCTTTACAGATAGAGAATAGACTGTTTAGATTACAAGCAGAGCAGTTCTAAGGGAAAAGACTTTACGGAGCCAGAAATAGTTTAACCTTGTTTAACCGGCACTGCCCGATGTTGCTCTAGTGGCAACTCCGCGCTAAATGCAGAAAAGGCAATAAGTCAGTAGTACAGGCTAGCACACTTTAGTGGGCAGCCAAACAATTAAATTAAACAGCAAACAAACACTTTTCGACTTGAATTAGACTAATTTCGACTAAAATGTACTTTTAAGTGCAGATAATAAAAAATGCAGTAAATAACTATGAAAACAGTTAAAGCTTGCTCTAGGTAAGCAGTAGAAGGCAAAACAAATATAAAAAACAGCAGGATACTTAATCAGGAAAGCAGTCGCGTTTTTTCAGTTCTCTGTAGCCAGGAAGACTCAACAGGACCACGTGGAGCTGTGTCTGAGCAATATGGCTTCAAAAAATGCCAGAGGCAGATTTTAACCAGGGAACTTCAAAAGAGCTAGAAATGGTCCAAAATGACCAATTACTACAGCTTCTTGTGCTGAGGTCACTTCCCTCAAGGACAGGTAGGCTATTCAAGGCTCCCCACTCCCACTGGTGAGCTAAGAAACTTCTATCCAAGTAAGGCAATGGACAACACAGGAACTACAACACAGCCCAGGATACAGCAAGGCCTGTAAACTGGTCTAACTAGTTTAGGAGAGGCAGGAAAACAAGGAATTTTTTTTGTTTTTTTGTTTTTAAATAGAAACACACAGAAATGTAGAAAAGGCAATAAGTCAGTAGTACAGGCTAGCACACTTTAGTGGGCAGCCAAACAATTAAATTAAACAGCAAACAAACACTTTTCGACTTGAATTAGACTAATTTCGACTAAAATGTACTTTTAAGTGCAGATAATAAAAAAATGCAGTAAATAACTATGAAAACAGTTAAAGCTTGCTCTAGGTAAGCAGTAGAAGGTAAAACAAATATAAAAAAAAAACAGCAGGATACTTAATCAGGAAAGCAGTCACTTTTTTTCAGTTCTCTGTAGCCAGGGTAAGCAGTAGAAGGTAAAACAAATACAAAAAACAGCAGGATACTTAATCAGGAAAGCAGTCGCTTTTTTTCAGTTCTCTGTAGCCAGGAAGACTTAGATGTTTTGAAGGGGACCCATATACATATATATCTGTAGATATATATATATATATATATATATATATATATATATATATATATAGTTTGTCTTTTTGGCTTTTCCTGGTTAGAGGTCGCCACAGTGGAACTCTGGTCCGCAATTGATTGGCAGTAGATTTTTTTTTTTTTTATGGTGCTGAGTTGCCAGCCCAACGCCCAACCTTCTGCAAAGGCACACCCATTCACACATGTCTTTCGGAGGCCACTTGACTGCGGGGAAGACATACAGACTCCATACAGAAGGCACTCCAGCCATGAATCGAACAGGAGAACCTCTTGCTGTGAGGCAACAACGCTACCGCTGTACCACTGCGGCTTCCTATATATGTATACATTATTCATACATACACACATGTATATACACACATATGTATAATACAAACACAGACACACAGACACACAGACACACACACACACACACACACACACACACACACACACACACACACACACACACACACACAAGTAAGTGAATGCAAAAGAATAAATTACTTCGGCATAAACAAAAATATGCACTAAACTTCCACTGGTTCACTAAACTTCAGAGTAAAGTGGTGAAATGTCACAGTCAGCAAGGGGCTATAAATAAATGAAGCATACAGAGGAAGCTGTTGGCTTTCCTGTTGTGCAACTAACTCTCCCCCAAAGGTGTTGAACCTGAACTCTTATTTGAAAAGCTGAGTGTATATGATCACATGACTTAAGTATTTACCAAAACAATCGAACAGTTGAAAATTTGTGGCACTCTTATTTTAAAGAGGCAGTATCTCAGATTTTTGGCTAGAGCAGTTTGCTTACATTTTAGTACTATGTAAGTCACATTTTCGCCCAGAGGCAACATTTTCAAACTGCCTTGTTAGCATGACTCTCAGTGGGTTGGCTTTGCTTATCAGAAGCACTAAGAGCTTACATTTGAAGTTTGCCCTTTTGTATTTTTCATCCCCCACCTACGGGCAATTAGATTTGTTGAATGACTGGATTTTACTCTGCTAGAGATGCTATCTTGTCTCACACAGACCTGTAGCCTCTTTGGCAATAAATTGATATGTACTTTACTATTCACATGTTTTCGATAAACTGTGTCTAATAATTATTCAAGCTTAGGCAATAGTATTTTTGTTTCATGTTTGTTGCTAAAAATCTTTTTCCCTCCAGTAGCAATTAGTATTCTCATGGTCTGTTATTAGTGTTGCTTGTTATTTTGTTTATTCATCTAGGTGCACTTTTATAATCAAACAGATTTTCCCTCATTTTACATGACAGCATTGCTTTGGGCAGTTGTGCCTTGCAAAGAAACCTGTTCAGTATCTAATGGCCTAGGAATACAATATTTAGGTTCATAGGTTGGTACTAGGCTATTGGCCCTAGGGCCTATACAAGCCTAGACATAACAATTCCCAGGCTATTTCTTCCCACACTATTTACTTCCCTGGACCCCTCTCTAGCAGGGCGATTGACGTGATCCCTGGGGTGAATTTCCTTTCTCCCATCCAATCGTCAAGGTTCCTTTTGAAAAGAGCCAAGAGGCACTCTGCTTGACATGTATGGGCAGTCTATTCCAGAGTCTGGGTAGTCTCTGGGTCAGGAACCTATCCCTCCAGCATATTTTGTTTATTGTGATGACAAGGTTTAGATCCCTGGAGCATGTGGCTCTGAGGAATTGGGATTTCTTTAAGTGTAGCATGTCCAACAGCTCTGGGTTTGACATGACCTTATATGTTAAGCAGAGATCGCCTCTGAGTAGACGATATGTGACAGTGTAGGGCATCTGCTTTAGGGCCTGCGATTCTTTTAGTGAGGTATTTCTGCGGCCTTCCCAGTTGCAGATGTCTTGAGAGGTACATACCAAATGGGGCAATGTATTCTATAATGGGTCTAATGAGGGATGAGTACAGTGGGACAATGACCTCCTTTTTTCTGGATGAAAAGCCCTTAGTGATGAGTTGTGCCACATAGAAGGATTTTTTGGCTAGGCTTGTATGGGCCCTAGGGCCGATAGCCTAGTTACCTACCTATGAACCTATATATATATATATATATATATATATATATATATATATATATATATATATACATATATATATATATGAAGAATGAACAGCGTAACAATAAAGCATAGAAAAGGAATGGGAAGGGAATTAACAGCAACTATAGTATTGTATAGTGCTGTCAACATATGTCATATCAAGCTGGCCAGGAGTGAGCAAAGCACAGCTACTCACATCACAGGCAGGGATTTACCAGTGGGAGTAACATTGTTGATCTGCTAAGTCTACTTTACAATCAGAGGGTAGTCCCCAGTGGGACTACCAAAAATTGACAGCATATTTGGATCTCCGTCCATTACACAAGCAAGGGCTGGTATGTTCAAGGACTAAATAGTGGGAAAGCATGATAATACATGTGTTGGGACAACATACATGTAGGACCCCTAATGCTGGGGGGAGGGCAATGTGTGGAGGTGTGTCATGGCAGCAACTGGATAATGGATGGATTGCGTGTATATCGAACTCGGGTGGGGTCGGGGAACCATGGGTATGTGATTATGGATCCAGGCGTGTCATGGTTGGATGGCCTGGTTCTAAATGGACTGCCTCGTAGAGGCCAGTGAGTCAGTTATAAGTATGTATGCATACACACATGCATACATCTATATGTAGATGTACATTCCCTGTAACATATCCATTCCATTTGCAGTCATAAACACATGAGTGTGCCCTTACAAACCTCGACAGTAGATAGAATAATAGGTAGTGCATAAGAGGGAAGCGCCGAAATTGCTAAAACGCAGATGTGTGTACAATGTCCAAAGTCAGTGCTGTGCTGAATATATCAAATATGAGGACTGTCTCATTATCCCTGTGATCTGCCTGCAATGGCAACTCCAAGTACTAAACCGGTCTATTTGTAAATGAAACACGCCGAACACGTACATAATTAGTTCTCAAGTGTAACATGTACATTACCATATAGTCAGACTAATTAATTCATCGTAGTGTCATGTTAACGGTAGTAAGTATGTAAGGAAGTAAGAATCTAATCTTGACATAAAGACAACTGTGTCCCATGTGGGATAAAGCAAATATTGCGATTAGTGTCCTATTGGTCACTCATGTCACCAACGTTTGTGGACTGAATGTTAGGGATTCCTGAGGATATGCGTAGTGAGTCAACAAATGGGATGCATCTACAGGGGTAGGGAGTGGCCAATGTGTACTGGTGTGGATACAACGTGAATCCAACTGGAGAATGGATGACTGCAGTGTTAGTGAAGTGTTGGGGTGGGAGATTGGGGAAGTAAGAGATGTGGGTATATGGGTATATATGCAGCTGAAGCAGCACAGCAGTAGTGTATTGGTCAGAGCATTCGCCTAACGGACAGGCATTCACGGTCCGAGTCCCACACTAGCACATATCATTTACCATGTGGAATGTGTATATAAACATATTTACACATCATATTGCTGTACAACCTACATAAGAACATGTGCGTGTGAACTGGAGTACTGCATGAAATGTGTAATTAATGTCATTCAGTCTCAGTGTTAGTGACATAATGTATAAGTTACTATTATTTTATTTATTTATTTATTTATTGGCATTTGTTAACCGGGTTAGTCCAGCTGGGTTTGTGGCCCATTTTCAGTGGAGACCCGAGGAGAAAAGCTCAGAGAAATAAAAATACAATTTTAGAATAAATAGTTTAAAAATAAATGCAAGGACAGTTTTACAATTCCATAAGTAATAGTTGACACATGGAGAATATTATAAAAAAATCAATACTTAAAGTCAAGGAAAAACTAATTCTAATACTGTAGAGTACCAAAGTATGTACAATATGTGCAACAGAGAAAAAAATTAATAAAAAACAATTTGGGGAGAAATATTATTTAGACCTACCATCTGTAATAACTGACATATGTAGATATGAGACACACTAATTCAAGTACTGTAAAATGCCTGAAATATATACAATATGTACAACAGAGAAAAATACCTGAAATATATAAAATATGTACAACAGAGAAAAATATTCAACAGAAATGTTTAGACAGATATTGTGCAAATAGGCATAATACTAAGCTGAGTAGAGCTAGTGTGGAAGGAAAGAAATGAAGGAGTAAAGTTAAGTTAAGTTGGGGTTTGACAGGGGCAGGTGTAAGCACAGATATGCAGTAGTAAACATATCTAAGCACCGTTTGACAGGGGCAGGTGTAAGCACAAATATGCAGTAGTAAACATATCTAAGCACCAGTAAGCATGTTTAAGTGCATTTGCGTGGGGGCACATGTCCGTTAACGGGGCAGCACTGTTAATGTGGTTGCTGACCTCCGAATCCAGTGTCAAACCACATATTTGTGTTAATCTTAACATGTGTGTGTAAAATGTAGATGTTACAATTGTTCTCAGTTTATGTTTACATTGTATCCATTTAACTGATTTACACACAACTGTTAACATTAACATCCAAACCACATGGCTGGAGTCTGGAGTCGGAGCTGAGCACCCGCATTGAAAGTGTTTTCCCGAAAGCAGCATAGTGCATAAACAAAGACAAAGGCCTACTATTACAGCAGTCTAGCCATTATAGGGAAAGCAGGCATTGTAGAAAATGTTTTCATTGTCAAATACCCATCCTCAACATCTCTAATTATACTAACTCGGCTTCTTTAAGTTGCGAGGATGCGTTTACAATCAGTAAACAGTTAAGAGTGTCAGGCATGGATTTAGGAAGGCATCGCTGAGCCCGGAAATAACTTGTGTTTATGATGTTTACATCTGTTGCTAATGTACAAGGCATTTACATAATTAATCCAAGTTGAAGCCTAATCCTAACAACTTGTGTCTTGTAAGCCCTTCACGGCAAACATATACATAACAATTTCACTATCTTTTAATCATCATTTCACAGGCCCCACAGAGGACTGAAACTGTCTGATTACAAATGTTCAGCATGACTGCATCTTTGTAAAATGTAAGCACAGGCAGTTACTTCATGTTAGGCATTTCATGCAGTGTACATATCACCATGTCATGCCTAATTAACAGATGAAAGGAATGTCATGTTGTTATGGCAATAACCCACGCCTGGGTGTGGGTAATGCTGCATTTACCCATGGTTGGCGTGGTTTGGTCATGAGGGCGAAGCCCGAGTGGCCAAACAAAGCCAACTGTGGGTAAATCCAGCATTACCCACACCCAGAAGTGGGTTATTGCTATTATACAATGACATTATTTAAGAAAAAAAAAAATTACTTTTCTTAAATAATGGCATTGTATAATGCCTCCTTGCTGCCCTTCCGCAGCTGTCTGGTATTCTGCGGCAGTTCTAATGTACTGCGCATGCGTATGCCTATGCAGTACATCAGAACTGTGGGCAAAAGCAATGGAG
Organism: Protopterus annectens; assembly: GCF_019279795.1. Classification (NCBI taxonomy): domain Eukaryota; kingdom Metazoa; phylum Chordata; order Ceratodontiformes; family Protopteridae; genus Protopterus; species Protopterus annectens. The sequence goes on from NC_056728.1 coordinate 1,687,094,138, forward strand.
AAAGCAAGATCTCCGTTGCTTTTACAAACTTTCGCTATGTTAAATGGGTTTAACATGGCGAGACAGCTTTAAAAAAGCAATGGAGAATCTCCGTTGCTTTTTAAAGCTGTCTCGGTATGTTAAACCCATTTAACATAGACAGTTGAAAGCAACGGAGAAAGCAAGATCTCCGTTGCTTTTTACAAACTGTCTCGCTGTGTTAAAGGAGTTTAACATAGCGAGACAGCTTTAAAAAAGCAACAGAGAATCTCTGTTGCTTTTTTTAAAGCTGCCTCGCTATATTAAACTCGGGCGACCGGACTTTTTTCCATTACTATAACTCTGATTTACAACATGCACTCTGATCAGTCAGCATGCATGTTTTTGTATATTAATGGGGGGGAGTTGTATAATTGCAAGTATTTCTTCATTACTGATTTCCTGTCTGTGCGACTTACCGGGGCAACACTTTAAATCGATCTCTCCACTGTAATGCAGTACCTTAACACGTCTGTCAGGCAGACGTGTGTAAAATTAGACTAGTCACTTGGTTAAACATTTAATTATTAACACAAGTATTTTATACCGACATGTGCTGAACAGGCATGTTAATGAGCTGCATTACACCTGAATGATTGCATTAATAGTGTTGCCCCAATAACGGAAATGTACCCATTCAACAGTATAGCGCATGTATTCAATTATGTAGAATGTAGATGTATGTGTGTTAATGTCCATATATATATAAATATATATATATATATATATATATATATATATATATATATATATATATATATATATATATATTACACATATATATAGATTGTGTGTGTGTATATATATATATATATATATATATATATATACACATACATACATAGATATAGATTATGTATCCCAAGAACAAACCTCGTGACACCAAAGCATTATAAAAGAATGAAAAGGGAAATACCTGCAGCTCCTGTATTATGTACTGGTGCTAATCTCAAGGCAAGTGTATTCCTGTCCGACACATGGGCTCAGACTGTAGTCTGGGTAATAATAGGATTGCTGACATTACTCACCAGGCCTATTGCCAAATGTATGGGTATGTCTCGCCAACCCAATCACTTGGCTGATTGTGACATATATGGCCACTATATAGGAAACTACAAAACACACTCCCCAACACATCCAGTGGCTAGACACTCACAGCCACCAACACACAGGATATAACTGACAAACACACACCTGCTATGCCTTGGAATAGAACACCTACCTAACTACTTTTACACACTACAGCATTACGCAGTTACCGAACCCGCTACCGAGATTACTGGGTTACAGCAGTCTGAGAGGAGTATTTGTAGGTGGATGACATCAGCAGCCTTGCCAAAGTTGAGTATATGAATTGTACGGACTGTGAGTAGCCTTAAAAGCATTTCTCCCTACACAGTCTGAGACCGACAGACACACACACAATCACACACACAGTTGGCAAGTCTGGGGTTAGAACTACTACCTAACTAGTTTATCACTACAGCAGTATGCAGTAATGGGATGCGCCATGGAGATTACTGAGCTACAGCTCTTCCAAAGGTGTATTTCACATTGGATGACCTCAGCAGGCTTGCCATAATACTGCTATGGGGAGGGCAGTGCGTGTATGGGCCATAACCCATTCATGTAGGGGTTGACATGCCACATGCGGGCACACACGGGGTCATATGTCACAGGTACGTGTATACAGCTACTAGATGACTACTTACTTGTACAGTCATGTTGCACAGCTGGCACGTGCCCCACATAGTCTGTCATACTGACAGGTACTGATGGCTAGTATCTGCAGTGAATGACATCTGCACCTCGTGTTTGGGGCCCTTTGGCTGTGTGCTGGGTGGGACTGGCCCTGATAGTTCATTGTCACGGTCACCAAAAAACCTCAGCTTTGGCCGGCTAAGAACTTGGTTATATTCAACTGGACGTATAAGAGAATTTAAGTACCTTTATCTGCACTTTTTTTTTTTTTAAAAATACAGCATTTAATTTGATTTAAACTGTGTTGTAGGAATATTAACTGAACTGGCAGTTTTAACTCTGCTCTTCAGTAACTTGAACTGAAGTTAGTGTTTGCTGAATTTTGTTATTTGCTAGTAATTACAGGTGTGGGGGTAGCCACATTCTTTGATTTCCTGTCCTTGCCTATTTAAGTGGTATTGTGTGAAATATTTTCTGCTTAAAAACCTCAGCTTTGGCCGGCTAAGAACTTGGTTATATTCAACTGGATGTATAAGAGAATTTAAGTACCTTTATCTGCACTTTTTTTAAAAAAAATACAGTATTTAATTTGATTTAAACTGTGTTGAAGGAATATTAAGTAAACTGGCAGTTTTAACTCTGCTCTTCAGTAACTTGAACTGAAGTTAGTGTTTGCTGAATTTTGTTATTTGCTAGTAATTACAGGTGTGGGGTATACGTTCTTTGATTTCCTGTCCTTGCCTATTTAAGTGGTACAGTGTGAAATATTTTCTGCTTAAAACCTCAGCTTTGGCTAAGAACTTCGTTATATTCAACTCGAGCTATAAGAGAATTTAAGTACCTTTATCTGCACTTTTTTTTTTTAAAAATACAGCATTTAATTTGATTTAAACTGTGTTGTATGAATATTAACTAAACTGGCAGTTTTAACTCTGCTCTTCAGTAACTTGAACTGAAGTTAGTGTTTGCTGAATTTTGTTATTTGCTAGTAATTACAGGTGTGGGGGTAGCCACATTCTTTGATTTCCTGTCCTTGCCTATTTAAGTGGTACAGTGTGAAATATTTTCTGCTTAAAAACCTCAGCTTTGGCCGGCTAAGAACTTGGTTATATTCAACTGGACGTATAAGAGAATTTAAGAACCTTTATCTGCACTTTTTAAAAAAATACAGCATTTCATTTGATTTAAACTGTGTTGTAGGAATATTAACTGAACTGGCAGTTTTAACTCTGCTCTTCAGTAACTTGAACTGAAGTTAGTGTTTGCTGAATTTTATTTGCTAGTAATTACAGGTGTGGGGTAGCCACATTCTTTGATTTCCTGTCCTTGCCTATTTAAGTGGTACAGTGTGAAATATTTTCTGCTTAAAAACCTCAGCTTGGCCGGCTAAGAACTTGGTTATATTCAACTGGACGTATAAGAGAATTTAAGTACCTTTATCTGCACTTTTTAAAAAAAAAAATACAGCATTTAATTTGATTTAAACTGTGTTGTAGGAATATTAACTAAACTGGCAGTTTTAACTCTGCTCTTCAGTAACTTGAACTGAAGTTAGTGTTTGCTGAATTTTGTTATTTGCTAGTAATTACAGGTGTGGGGTAGCCACATTCTTTGATTTCCTGTCCTTGCCTATTTAAGTGGTACAGTGTGAAATATTTTCTGTTTAAAACCTCAGCTTTGGCCGCTAAGAACTTGGTTATATTGAACTGAATTTAAGTACTTTGTCTGCACTTTTTTTTTTAAAAAATACAGCATTTAATTTGATTTAAACTGTGTTGTAGGAATATTAACTAAACTGGCAGTTTTACCTCTGCTCTTCAGTAACTTGAACTGAAGTTAGTGTTTGCTGAATTTTGTTATTTGCTAGTAATTACAGGTGTGGGGGTAGCCACATACTTTGATTTCCTGTCCTTGCCTATTTAAGTGGTACAGTGTGAAATATTTTCTGCTTAAAAACCTCAGCTTTGCCGGCTAAAAACTTGGCTATATTCAACTGGACGTATAAGAGAATTTAAGTACCTTTATCTGCACTTTTACAGCATTTAATTTGATTTAAACTGTGTTGTAGGAATATTAACTAAACTGGCAGTTTTAACTTTGCTCTTCAGTAACTTGAACTGAAGTTAGTGTTTGCTGAATTTTGTTATTTGCTAGTAATTACAGGTGTGGGGGTAGCCACATTCTTTGATTTCCTGTCTTTGCCTATTTAAGTGGTACAGTGTGAAATATTTTCTGCTTAAAACCTCAGCTTTAAGAACTTGGTTATATTCAACTGGACGATAAGGCGAATTTAAGTACTTTGTCTGCACTTTTTTAAAAATACAGCATTTAATTTGATTTAAACTGTGTTGTAGGAATATTAACTAAACTGGCAGTTTTAACTCTGCTCTTCAGTAACTTGAACTGAAGTTAGTGTTTGCTGAATTTTGTTATTTGCTAGTAATTACAGGTGTGGCGGTAGCCACATTCTTTGATTTCCTGTCCTTGCCTATTTAAGTGGTACAGTGTGAAATATTTTCTGCTTAAAACCTCAGCTTTGGCCGGCTAAGAACTTGGTTATATTCAACTGGACGTATAAGAGAATTTAAGTACCTTTATCTGCACTTTTAAAAAAAATACAGCATTTAATTTGATTTAAACTGTGTTGTAGGAATATTAACTAAACTGGCAGTTTTAACTCTGATTTTCAGTAACTTGAACTGAAGTTAGTGTTTGCTGAATTTTATTTGCTAGTAATTACAGATGTGGGGGTAGCCATGTTCTTTGATTTCCTGTCCTTGCCTATTTAAGTGGTACAGTGTGAAATATTTTCTGCTTAAAAACCTCAGCTTTCGCTAAGAACTTGGTTATATTCAACTGGACGATAAGAGAATTTAAGTACCTTTATCTGCACTTTAAAAAAAAATACAGCATTTAATTTGATTTAAACTGTGTTGTAGGAATATTAACTAAACTGGCAGTTTTAACTTTGCTCTTCAGTAACTTGAACTGAAGTTAGTGTTTGCTGAATTTTGTTATTTGCTAGTAATTACAGGTGTGGGGTAGCCACATTCTTTGATTTCCTGTCCTTGCCTATTTAAGTGGCACAGTGTGAAATATTTTCTGCTTAAAACCTCAGCTTCTAAGAACTTGGTTATATTCAACTGGACGTATAAGAGAATTTAAGTACCTTTATCTGCACTTTTTTTTTTAAAAAATACAGCATTTAATTTGATTTAAACTGTGTTGTAGGAATATTAACTGAACTGGCAGTTTTAACTCTGCTCTTCAGTAACTTGAACTGAAGTTAGTGTTTGCTGAATTTTGTTATTTGCTAGTAATTACAGGTGTGGGGGTAGCCACATTCTTTGATTTCCTGTCCTTGCCTATTTAAGTGGTACAGTGTGAAATATTTTCTGCTTAAAAGCTTTGGCGGCTACTCTTTGGCCGGCTAAGAACTTGGTTATATTCAACTGGACGTATAAGAGAATTTAAGTACCTTTATCTGCACTTTTTTTTTTTTTTAAATACAGCATTTAATTTGATTTAAACTGTGTTGTAGGAATATTAACTGAACTGGCAGTTTTAACTCTGCTCTTCAGTTATTTCCACCCACCCTCCCTGTTTTTGTTTTGGTGTTAATCTTAGTGGCCTTGAAACTGCCCGCCCCTCAGCCTGCCTCTGGGCCCATCTCATTTGCTCACTCAACTGAGTGCAGTGAGATCATATTCTGATTTCAGGCACTCCTACTGTGTACAAAGAGAGCATCTGGGAAACAGACAAAAAAAAATTAAGCTTATTTCCTGCCTTTCCTGTTAAGTGGCATAGACTATTTGTAGGCTTCTGAGCCCCCAAGCCCTTCTGTGTTTGAGGGAAGCCTTCTAGCTTGTTTTTTTCTTATAACTAGCCAGTTTTCTAGTTTCAGCACTCAAATCTGTTTCTTTGATCTCAGCACTTGTTCAGATTAAAAAAAAAATTTCATCTGCTTTTACTGTACTTGTGTTTCTACCTACTTCATTTTACTTTTGCATCATCTTAAAATACTCAATTGTATTTATTAATGCTTGGTGTAACTCATTCTAAGCCTTTTGGTTTAAACACTTGGACTTCGGACCAGTTGTTTTGCACTGAGAGGGTTTGTGGTCTGCACTGTAGTGGCAGAACACGTAGCTTACATCCTTCTAGGTTGGGAACTGCTGATTGAGGGCTCAGTGTCTGTTATTCTAAAAGTGTATTAATTCTGGTTTAAGCACTTGGGCTTTCAGGCCAGTTATTTTACATTAAGAGGGTTCGTGGTCTGCACTCTTGTGGGAGAAGAGGCTGGACTCTGCCCTTCTGAGCTGGGAATTTCTGGTTAAAGGCTTATAGTGCATGCATATCTGAACTGCTTCTTACTGAAGTTGGTGCACCTTGTTTGCTGTGGCATAGACTGGATTCGGGCCTGCTGGATCTAGCTTTGTTTGTGTAACTTGAGCACTAATCCAGACTTTCTCTAAAGTATTCAATTGTATTTATTACTGCTTGGTTGTAACTTGATTAAAGTGTAGCTATCATTCTAAGTCTTTTGGATTAAGCACTTGGGCTTCAGACCAGTTGTTTTACATTAGGAAGGTTTGTGGCAAGCACTGTGGTGGCAGGACAGGTAGCTTTCATCCTTCTAAGTTGGGAACTGCTGATTGAGAGCCCAGTGTCCAGGTGTATTAGTTCTGGTTTAAGCACTTGGGCTTCAGGCCAGTTATTTTACATTAAGAAGGTTTGTGGTCTGCACTCTTTTGGGAGAGGAGGCTGGACACTGCCCTTCTGAGCTGGGAATTTCTGGTTAAAGGTTTATAGTGCCTGAATATTTGAACTGTATCTTACTGAAATTGGTACACCTTGTTTGCTGTAGCATAGACTAGATCCAGGCCTGCTGAATCTAGCTTTGTTTATATGCTTGTTGTTTGCTTGTTATTTCCTGGAAGCTAATTCCACCTAAAACGTGGCTTCTCAGCGCTTCTGTGGATCACTAGTGATATCTGCATTGCTTACTGTACTTATTTCCTTGTTTCACTTGAAAGAAAGTTACTGTTTGTCGTTTTTGCATTTAGTTACTTGTAACAGATTGCACTCAAGTTACCTGGCACTTGCTCACTAAAGCAATTATATAAGTCACCACTAAAAATTAAAAGCACTATACCCTCACTCCCCACTGGCCCTTGTTTTCAATTATTAAGGAATTCCCAATATTATTCTAGCATGTCCAAAGGTCAGTTGTCAATCTCCTCTCCGGTCCAGCTGGTGAATCTGGGAATCTTGAGGCACTGTTATAACTGCCTCATGTACACAGACAACCCTCTCCTCCTCCCACATAACACAAATACTTGCGAGAGATGCAACTGTTTAGCCAAACTGGAGGCTGAGCTCTCTCAACTCAGGACTGGCAAGACCAAACAGGAGGAGAAGGCAACTACACACACCACAAAACCAGCCTCACATAATGCTACCACACCACTGAATCAAACACATAAACACACAAAGACATACTCGGAGGCTCTGAGTAAAAATTTACCTAAACAGCAGAGGCCTCCAAATCAGACACCCAAACAACTGCTACCTCAAGACACCCCACAAGCAACACATAAACCACAAAATCAGTGTGCAAAGCAGTCACAGCCCTTAAGGCCAAATACAACACCAAACATACTTGTCATAGGTGACTCCATAGTCAGACACACTGACGTCCCACTTACCAGGCTGAACAAGGAGAGGGTCACAGTAAGCTGCCTATCGCGGCGCAGAATCCGCCACATAACACAAACACTGGTCACTCCATGGCAAGTACAAATATGACACAGTCATTGTCCATGCTGGTGTGAGCGACCTGAGACGTACCTCCCTGGACTTCATGAAAAGAGACATAGAGGAGCTCTCTGATTATGTAGCCCAGGCAGGTATGACCCTGACCCTGAGCAGTATCCTTCCTTCACCAAGAATGAAGCCACAATATAGAGACAAGATGATCAGCTTTAACAATTGGCTTAATGTCTGGTGTCATTCAAAGGGGATCCAGTGTCTGTCTGCCTGGGATGACATGCTTAACAAGCCACGCTGGCAAGGGACGGCTTGCACCTGTCACCCTGGGATTCGGATATTGGCTAAGGCTCTTGCCACCCCATAGTGCCTTTTTAGGCAAGGCTCAAATTCTAAACCTACCACCCTAGAGAACAAAATGGGAAGAAACTGAGGGCTGCTCAATGCCAGAAGTCTAAATCTCAAAATGCACTTTTCGAGGCCCTTCTCAATATGGAGAACATCGATGTCTGTGCTGTAACTGAAACCTGGTTCAAGGCTCCTGAGAGCACCCGGCACTATTAGGTTTTACCTCATATCATGTGTTCCGCCCCAAAACCCGGACCACCCACAAAAGGAGGGGTGTATCCATATTCATAAAGGATACCCACACCTCCAGGTTGGTGGCACACAAGCTCGGAAACCATCCAGGTGCAACTAACCATAGGCAAAACTGCTCTACAAATTGTAGCCTGCTACACGCGACCCTCTCAAACTCAGGAACCCCACACAGCCTTCCTGAAGACCCTGGAGGGTATAAATGTATCTCCAAACACCATCATATTGGGGACTTCAACTACCGAATATAGACTGGGAACATTACTCAAGCCCTAACTTCTAGCCCAACGGTTCCTGGAGTTCATAAATTCAAATGCCATGAAACAGCTAGTCACTGTTCGAGGAGAAAATATACTAGATCTCATTATCACAAACATGGGGACAAAATGCTCCACACCGAAGTATATCCCTCATTGGTGAGATCTGATCATAAACTAATCTCACTGGAAATCCACATCCGCCCCCACCCCAAACAAAAAAGACCACAGTGAAGAACTTCTCTAAAGCAAACTTCACACTACTCAAGACTGGTGTGGTATCCTTCAAGGGCCCTGAGCCAGTGGAAAGCACCACTAGCTGCGGAAGCCCTTACAAATGCCTTCTATGAACACCTCAAGGACTGCATGGATCAGGCAATCCCAAATAAAACCAAGACTCTTTCCACAAAGGGCAAACGTCCAGTCTGGTGGACCCCAGCCATTAACAAACTTTACAATAAGAGGAGAAAGCTATTACATGATAGAACAAAATCCATAAAAGGAAGTCACCCTGATCATTATTAGTAAAAATATGAGCACTCATAAAATCAACTAAGGCCAATTTTGAGAGAAAAATTGCCATGGATTCAAAGGACAATCATAAGGCCTTTTCAGCTATGTTAGGAACCTGGGTGGAAACTCCCAGATATGCTCAGAATTAGTCCAAAATGATACAAAAATCACTGAACCCACAGACATTGCCAACATACTGGCAGACAGGTTCAGTGCAAACTTCACCCCTCCCCTAAAGGAGAGATAACTATCCCAGCGGAGTGTAGCCTCCCAGACATCTCAAATGCGCAGGTGAAAGCTGCTCTCTAAAAACACAGCATCAATGGGACTGGATGGTGTCTAAATGAGGAATTAAACCCGCATAAGGCAGCTGTTTAATCTCAGCCTTACCACAGGATATGTGCCCAAGGAGTGGCGACGGCAACTGTGGTCCCACTCCAAAAGCGGTGCCTCTCGGACCCCCCTGGTAATTACCGCCCAAGCTTAACAAGTCTAGTCTGCAAAGCTATGGAGAGGATCATAATGGAGCTCATAAACAAAGATATAGGGGACTTGCAGACATTGGACCCGACCCAGTTTGGCTTCGTCAAGGGCAGATCATGCCTTTTGAACTTGGTCGACTTCTTCGAAACAGTCACCAAGGCCATTGATGAGGGAAAGGCAGTCCATACAGCCTACCTTGACCTTGCAAAGGCTTTCGACACAATACCCCACTCGGGTATTGTAGAAAAACTTACCAGCTTAAATGTAAACCCATATGTCACAAGATGGGTTGCAAACTGGCTTAGAGTTGCTGGCGCTATGTCAGACTCCAAGCCGGTCACAAGTGCTGTCCCACAGGGCTTGGTCCTTGGTCCCCTGTTGTTCGGCATCTACTTCTCAGAAGTACAGGCCGACATGGGAGGACTTTGGCTGACAAAGTTTGCAGACGACTGCAAACTGGGCGCCATAGTCGAAAGTGCATCGGACATGGATATCCTTCAGAAGGGACTCACGGAAACAGATAACTGGTGCCAGAGCCATGGCCTGAAGTTAAACGCCAAAAAATGTATAGTCATACCCTTCGGGAAAAACAAGGTAACCCCAAGCTACCATATAGGTGGCAATCCACTAAGCACAGAAGAGGTTATCAGGGACCTGGGGACTCAGGTTGACAGTGACCTTTCTTTTGACATTCACGTTGCTAAAGTGGTTAGAAAGACCTTCTACATTGCCCACCTGATCATGAAGGGATTCACATCCAGATCTAGTGAGGTCATTGTTCCCCTGTACTCTTCACTTATCAGACCAATGATCGAGTACAATGCCCCATTCGGGATGTATCTCACCTGACATCTGCAGCAATTGGAGAGACCCCAAAAGTTCCTCACCAAAAGGATAAAGGGACTCCAAAATCTGTCATATGCTGCCAGATTGAAGAAACTCCAGCTCTATTCAGTAGCATACCGTCTGCTCAGAGGTGACATGTGCCTGACATACAAGGCCATGTCCAACCCGGAATTAATGGACATGCTCCACCTCAAAAAATCCAAATCCACCAAAACCACTAGAGCAAGCGACTTAGCACGGATATAAATAGGACATGCTAGAGGGATAGATTTATCACTCAGAGACTCCCTATGCTGTGGAATAAAATCCCGGTCCATGTGAGGCAGAGATCCTCGCTGGCTCTGTTCAAGAGAAATCTTGACCTGTGGATGGGAGATCGTAGGTTTACCCCGGGAATCATCTCTGTGTCACTGCTGGACAGAGGCACAACAAACTAATGGGCACAGTATTCTTTCATATAAGGGGTGGTGTAAGCCACAAAACTTTGGGCTAGGCTTATAAATGCCTTAGGGCAGATAGCCTAGTATAAACCTATGAACCTATGAACCCTCTTCCGCAAATCTATGTCTGTCTACCTTTGGCTTATTATAGTGTGTTGTCCGTACATATATGCCTGTATTCCTATCTACCCTGTGTGCAAGGCAGGGGTGATGCATACTGACATGTGTCTGCACTAAGAACTGCGAATGCCAGATATGTCTAGACCAATGGTGTTTGCAGACATGGCCTTCATGCGTTTAAGTGTGTGAGCATGCCCAGTATGGCCATCTGTATCGCATGTGTGGAACAAGTCCAGGTAGTTTGTACTGCTGTGCCGACCTTTGTGTTGTACACTGACAGGTAGCATGCTGAGTGTGTAGGGTATCCATCGGTCATTTGGCATTGACTGTTGCTACATGTCTGCATAGCGGGGGGGGCACCTGACTGTATCTACATTCCTACACAGGAGTGGGGGGGGGCACACCTGACTGTTGCTGTAAGTGTACATTGGATGAGGGGCACACCTGACACCCGTACACATTTGCTAGGACTGTACTGGTATGTCAGGTACTCCATTTCAGTGTGTAGTCTTCCCTATTGAGCTGGCTAGAGGCATACCAGTGTACTACAGATCTTAGCTTTAATTACCAACATATTAGTGTCTGACTTCCTAGCCTTCACAACTTACATCCAACTGGCTGTCCTGCTGTAGTCTGTCTGTGTAGGTCTGGGGGAGGGGTTGCCCATAGGGCACAGTCAGAGACCATAGTAAAGCATTTGTTTGTGTCTGTCTACACCTGTCCTGCTGGCTGAGACTTGTGTGGGTCTTATGGACACACATGTCGCTCAGCCCATTACCTGCACTGAATTTTGTCACCCTGTGTAGTACTGGCTACTATGGTGACTCCAGTATGTTTTACAGATGTCATGGTGCCACTATGGGTGTCTACTGTCTGCTGCCTTAACATTCAGCCTCCCAATTCCCTTGCATGCTCACATCCATACCATAGCTACAGGTAACAACACATTCTACTCCATTTGGCACTTGGTAGGTTGATTGACTTACCTTGAGGGTGTGCCAGACGTGAGGATGGTGCTGGAGGGCTGCCTATGTCGGATGCACATAGTACACTCCCTATACATGGTTGAGCATAGGTAGTGTCATGTTTGGCATCCCTTTTACTGTCTGTGCAAGTCAGAGAAAGTGTCATTCCCTGGGTCCCTACTGTGTCAGTGCATATACTATGCATTGCCTCTTCACCAAGGCCAGGTCATACTGTGCACGCCTCCTTCTGCCTACTGGGTCAGGCTAAGGTTGTTCCCCTTCCAGGTCACTCTGTGCCTCTACAGGCCTTGGCATTGGTGGGGGGCTGTGTGGCCCTGCCCCATGCTGTTCCTGCTGCAGCTGCTTCCGCAGGATCATATTGTGTAGCATAGCACATACCATACAATTTGGGTGCATGTAGCTGGTGAATACTGCAAGGCTCCACCGGATGTGTCCAGACACCGGAACCGTGTCCTGAGCATCCCAAACACACACACTATTATATGTCTGGCCTGTGCTTGTGCCTCATTATGGCGTTGTTGTTCAGGCGTGTTTGCATTTCTGATGGGTGTCATCAGCCATGGCTCCAGTGGGTACCCAGCGTCCCCCACTAAGTGACCGTAGGGGATGTCCATATTGGCAAATCTGTGGTACAGCTGTGTCAGATGCCAAATTTCAGAATCGTCATAGCTTCCAGGGCAGCCAGTACACACATTCCTTATAATGCCCTGGGCATCACATATGACTTGGCAGTTGATGGAGGGGATGCCCCTGCGGTTGATGTAGGCCCTACTCTGCTGACCGGGTGGTGCTTAGATGCATACGTGCGTGCAGTCTATAGCACCCACTACCCCAGGATAGTCTGTTATTTGGTGGAAGAGACGCATATTGCTGGTAAACACTTCATGTGTATTGAGGAAATATACATGCTGACTGGCATGTGCTGACATGGCATCCAGGAACCGGTGGAATACTCTGGATGCTGATGCCTGTGAGATCCCCATGATATCCCCAGTTGTGCTTTGGGACGTACCTGTGTCTAGTATAACTAGGCCTACACATACCTTGGTATCCACTGGGATGGGTTCCCCTCGGCCTGTTTGATGTGTCATGTGTGGCCGGCACAGCTCAACAGTTTGCTGTAGGAAGTCTGTGTCCACCCTATAGCACTCCAATATCTCCAGCTCATGTAGCCCCTGGTAGGATACCCTGAGTCTGTACACTCTTCTCTGTCTCCTCACTGTGGGTTGTTTGGCAGCATTCACATCCTCACCACCCTCAGCCTCTTGCACATGCTGTTCTATGTTGCTTGCTGCAGCCCTTCTCATTTTGTAGGTTTGTTTGATAAAATTTCCCCGCTTGTATACACCGGCGGTGTAGAGTGTGGAAAAACCAGAGAGGAAGGTGTTTGCTTAGTTTATAGTAGTGTTCTGGGCTGGGCTGTTGCCTCTGTAATTGGCTGATCCTGATACATTTCACCTGTCAACTCAGCTAGTTCTCCTTGATTACTTTCCTACTGCTGTTACCCCTTCTGATTGCCCTAGGCAGGTTTAGACATACCCATAGCTTAGCCGTGCTAAGCTGGGAGCAATCCCTAGCCACAGGTCTCCAATCCACTTACAGTATGCATGACACACCCCCATGATGTCAGCTATATGCAAGTCTTGCACCCGGCTATCTATACTCTTACACTCTTGGGACCTGCCTCACACCCTGGGGAAAATTGGGATTCACTATCCTTCACCTCATTCGCATAGGATTGCCTGCTAATGCATAGTTACATGTCCCATACTGAGCCACCCCTAAACTAACCGCTGCTTACCATTGCGCAAATCCACACACACCCGCTCACAACAGCTTAAAAGTGCCTTACCTACTCCATATCCTACTGCCCTTGTTCTGCCCATCAACAAGATAACCGGCCTCTGCAAGGCTTGAAACCAGGACCCTGCACACCACAGCCGATGTGTTTTACCACTAAGCCATGGCAGATATACAGACATCGGTTGTTATCACGAACATATCCAGCACAGTCATTCAACAGTATAGGACATATATTCCATTACGTAGATATATGTGTGTGTGTGTGTGTGTGTGTGTGTGTGTGTGTGTGTGTGTGTGTGTACATATACCCATATATATATATATATATATATATATATATATATATATATATATATATACACACACATACATAGGTATAGATTATATATCCCAAGAACAAACTTCATGACACCAAAGCATTAGAAAAGAATGAAAAGGTAAACATTAGCTGCTCATGTTTTATGTACTGGTGTTAATCCCAGGGCAAGTGTGTTTTCTGTCCGACACATGGGCTCAGACTGTATTCTGGGTAATATTAGGATTGCTGACTTTACTCACCAGGCCTATTGCCAAATGTATGGTTATGTCTTGCCAACCCAGTCTTTTGGCTGATTGTGACTTATATGGCCATTATGTAGGGAAACTACAAAACACGCTCCTCGACACATCCAGTGCCTAGACACTCACAGCCTCCAACACATAGGGTATGACTGACACACACCTGCTATGCCTTGTAATAGAACACCTACCTTTCTACTTTAACACACTACAGCATTACGCAGTTACAGAACACGCTACCGAGATTACTGGGTCACAGCAATCCCAGAGGTGTATTCCTAGGTGGGTGACATCATCAGCCTTACCAAAGTTGAGTATAGGAATTGTACGGAGTGTGAGTACTCTAAAAAGCATTGTTCTGTGCACCGGCAGATGGACACACACTTGGCATGCCTGGGATTAGAACACCAACCTAACTACTTTATCACACTACAACATTACGTAGTTACAGAACGCGCTGTCAAGATTACTGGGTCACTGCAATCCCAGTGGTGTATTCCTAGGTGGGTGACATCATCAGCCTTGCCAAAGTTGAGTATAGGAATTGTATGGAGTGTGAGTAATCTAAAAAGCATTGCTCTGTCCACTGGTAGATAGACACACACACACACACACACACACACACACACACACACACACACACACACACACACACACACACACACACACACACACACACTTGGCATGTCTGGGATTAGAACACCGACCAAACTACTTTATCACACTTCAGCATTACACAGTTACAGAACACGCTATCGAGATTACTGGGTCACAGCAATCCCAGAGGTGTATTCCTAGGTGGGTGACATCAGCCTTGCCAAAGTTGAGTATAGGAATTGTACGGAGTGTGAGTACTCTAAAAAGCATTGTTCTGTCCACCGGCAGATGGACACACACACTCACACTTGGCATGTCTGGGATTAGAACACCGACCTAACTACTTTATCACACTACAACATTACGCAGTTACAGAACACGCTATCAAGATTACTGGGTCACAGCAATCCCAGAGGTGTATTCCTAGGTGGGTGACATCATCAGCCTTGCCAAAGTTGAGTATAGGAAATGTATGGAGTGTGAGTACTCTAAAAAGCATTGTTCTGTCCACCAGCAGACACACACACACACACACACACACACACACACACACACACACACACACACACACACACACACACACACACACACACGCCAGTGATGGGATCAGAACCCCTGCTTATCTACAGATCACTATTACAGTACTACACAGGTACGAGTTGCGCCACAGAGATTACACATTCCAGGGCAGTCATCATGACCTTCTAGGATTGCGGACATCATCAGGGATGCTGACAGTTAAGATGTACATAGCTGTGAACCTGTGTGTTTAACGTAGGAGTCTATCCTGAACAGGAGTATGCCCTACTGTGGAATGGATGACTACTATCACTATACAGGGTTACAATGGCCATGCTTATACACATAGAAGCACATAACTTACACAAGGTGTCAGTGGGCATGCTCACACACGTAGTAGCACAAGGCTGTTTGGAATGCACTAGGAGTCCAAATATATAAGGGTATACTGGGCATGCTCATACACTTAGTAGCACAGGGCTGTTTGGGATTCACTCTGATTCTAAACATGGAAGGCCACAGTGGCCATGTTCATACAGTTAGATGTGCAAAACATGTTGTAATGGTCTCCGGTGGTAGTAGGTGTCATTGTTAGCAGGAATGCTGCACTGCATGTATCTGACACTGGTCATCTACACAACATCTGCTGCTGTCTGTCACCTTAGATGTATCAGTTTATACCAAGCACAATACTGCCACTCACAGTGATTTCATGCTAGGAATGGCAACTGCTTGACCAGCACAATGAGCCAATGTCCTGTTGTAATTATAAGGCTGTCCAGTGTCTGTCAGTCTGGGATGACATGACTGACAGAAGAGAAGCCTTTGTCACAGATCACATGCATCCATGATTCAATGGAGTGGTGATAATACCTTGTTCGCATTTGCCCATATAGTGCCATTCCAAGGCAAATGACCTAAACATAGGATAACACCCTGACACCTAGAAGACAATTGCATTGTATGCTTATGCTAATCAGTGCTAGATGTGTTGCTGTCGTAATCACAGCTCCTCACTGTTGAGCCAACAATGGGGAATACTGACATCTGTGCAGTGAGGAACACCTGGCTGAAGGCTCTGTAGTGCACAATAGCACTACCACCATATAACTCTAAACCAGATATGTGGCCCATAACACTGGTATGGACCACTCCAGGTGGTGGTGTCCCCACATTCATAATGGCTACTCACATGTGCAGACCAGTACTCAAACATAAGTCATCACAGATGAGCCAGGTGCAAGTTACAGTGTCAAAAGCTGCATTCTAGGATGTAATGCTCAGACACCACCATGTCCTCAGATCACCAACACACATCCATACATGTGGTATGACATGTAATGGTACAACACCAAATAACCTTTGACTGGTGAACTGTACTTAGCCCTACAACAACTGTGCAGAGTACCCATGTACTGACACAGTTGCATTATGTGTTATGCAATGCAATTATGCCACTGTTTGTAACCAGATCAGCTGTACACATACCAGGTTCCCTCAGATATTGACAGCATTAACAGATGACTGTTGCTGTGCACCATTCAGTGTGTACACAGCCTGACATGAAGCAATGATTGTATGAGATGTTTATGTGGGGAACAGATTGTTTCGACATTTGTGTAGGATATAACCTGGAATGTGGACAGGTCCCATGCAGCCTGTATGTATGGCATTAGAGAGTGCAGCTTGTACCTGCATAGTTGTTGTTATAGGGGCTCTGTAGTGTACATGGATATATGAATGTGTACCTGTTCTTTTTTTGGGGGGGGGGCAGTGTGCTTATGTTATCCAGGACCCTATCTGGCTGAACATATGCTATTTCCGTAGGTGCAGTACTTCTCATGCCATAGTGGTCTGAAGCACAGCAGGTCTTGTTGTTGCCATTATGTTTCATGACACAGCTATGGAATCCTCTGTGTTTGGCCTCATGATATGTGGATGAGTAGTTTCACAGTAGCTTTGCGTGGCATTGTATGGTGTATCTGCATCTTACTGAGGCTGACCATGGATCAACTTCCACTCGTGTGTTGACTCTTGCAACAGTTACTACCTTCTGTGGTACAGTTTAAGACAGGGTACCACCGGTTTGCCTTCATGTTTGTGTTTATTTGAATCCTGTTTCTGTTTCAATGGCACGATCACTGCACATATGTGAGTGCCTAAAGTGCATTTGTGTAGGACCCAGCATTTGCACATGCATTGTACATCTGCATGGGTGCCATGACAGTCACCACTTCACTTTTATGAAGCATAACATTGGCTTTGAAGACTGACCATGTGTGGCATGCTGTTAGCCCTGTTGGTGTGACTATGGTGATCCAGGTCATTGGTGTTGATGACATCCAACATGCATTGAGCACATGTGTTGGTACATGATGAGTTTTCCCGGTTCATAATGGGATAGCTGAGTGGCCATGATTATGGTGACCTGTCTCACAACTGGTATTCCCCATTACAGCACAATGACAGTTGGGATTTCTGAGGCATGGCGGATGATCTGTCACAAGGTGCAGTTTGGATTACATTTTGGCACAAAGGTAGTTGCTCAGCCTAATGCATCTTAAGTTGTGCAAGTGCAACTTGCATGGGGGTGTACATATCCCTCAGGAAGTTGGATACACCTGTGGCCCATGTGTTCCAACAAAGGATGTTGGCCAAGAGGTGAGGTATGTGTTATAACATGGTCATGCAGGGGTGCTCTCCAAAGCATTGAACCATATCTCAATCACTGCACAGATATGTTCTCCATGTTTTAGATTGCCGTACGTGAGTCCATATTGAGTACCTGATTTGTATCATTGAGTAGCAAGACCCACTGTTTATTTCTTGGCTGTCACTGTTGCACCAGTGGACTTTCACTTGAACCTGGCATGATGAGGGCACTATAGGGAAAGCATGGGCCATTGCCAGTATCCAGATTCTCAGGGGTGACAGGTGCAGGCCCTGTCTGGCAAAGCATCATGGTCTGTCAACCATGTTATCCCAGGCAGAGAGATGCTGGATACTTTTTGAATTACACCAGTACATTTCACAATTGTGGAATACAATCCTTGTCCCTCTACTGTTGCATCATTCTGGTCACTGGCAGAATGCTACCCAGGACTTGGGACATACCTGCATGGGCTACAAGACCTGACAGTTCCTACATGTGTTTCCATGCAGTCCAGGCTACTGCATCACAGGTCCTGCACAACAACATAGCATATGCCAGAGACATATGTATAGTTCTAAAGGTGGTCGGAGTGTATGGGTATGTGGCTAATCATGGCAGACAGGCAGTTGACAGTATGTTTGCCCTCATATAGCTTGGTGTGTAACATAGTGCTAGGGTTTGCGTTCACAAATGAGTACTGTTGGCCATGTTTCCAGCCACGTGTTCTGAGGTGTGACACATTTATGCAAACTATGTCATACAGTCTTTGTATTCTGTTGTCTATTCCTAATTGGGAGGCATCTTGCTTGGCCAGATACTTAGATGTGTGTGATATCTGGTGGAATGTGTGTGTGTCTTTACTGTGTTCTGGTAAGGGTATGTGTTGGTTGTGGTGATGAGATGCATGTGTTAACGTGCACCTCTTGACTTTCTAGTCCAGTCATTGGTGTAGCATGGACTGCCTCCAAGATCACCCCTGTAGCTGCATCCCAGACAATGTGTGGGGTGTGGTGTTAGGCAGGTTTGGCAGTGTACAAGGCATAAAGATTGCTTTCCCCCAGGATGGCTACATACACAAAGCTGGCATTAGTAAACACCAGTAGCTGATTAGCGGACATGCCTGTATGAGCATTCAGTACTACAAGTGCCACATACTGTGTTTAGTATACTTACTGCTTATGAAGATGTTTTAGACAGTGATGCTCACATGTAAATATTAGAGTAATGGATGTGGCAACACTAGCTATTACAGGAACATGGTAGATACCTTTACTAGCAATCCCCCTCTGAGGGCCACATCACATCCTGATAGTTGATTACAGATGATGCAAGTGTGAACAGGGCTGTATCCTTGTCTGGGTATATACTCACATACCCAGCAGAACCATGAGCTCTGTTGGGCACAGGCACCCACTCCCCACACTGAGTCAAATATCAATGGACTCTGCTGCCACTATTGACATGATCAGTTTATAATCAGATAGTGTACGCCATCACCTATGAAGCAGCTATTACACATGTGCAGCAGCGTCCTACATCTTACACTCCTACTGCAGATGTCACATTGGAGTTAAAGATGATATGCACCCTGTTTCATTACCAGTACTGTCAACATATTTCCAAGCAGCTGTTAGTCTGGCAATGAGAGGTTAGGCTACACAAATCTAAACGTTCAACCAGTGTGTCTCTACTGACAGTATCCACTCTATGTAGGTGTGCACATAGCCATTTGGCACAGCCCTGAAACAAGGGTCAGTACACATTACATGTACACATGCACAGCTGTCATTGCTTGCAAACAATAGTAGAGAGGTGGATATTAGGCAAGGTGGACTTTTAGGCAAGGCTTATAAGGCAAACCCACCATTGTACATAGCAGAAGTAACCAGAAACTGAGGGTATTGCTACTCAACGTCAGAAGTCTAAACCTCAAATTGCACACACTCGTGGCACTCCTCAGTATGGAGAACATCGATATCTGTGCAGTGACAGACACCCCGCTTAAGGCTCCAGAGTGCACCCCAGCACCACCAGGCTATAACTCATACCACACCTTTTGGACACAGAACCCGGACCGGAACACAAAAGGCGAGGGTGTATCCATATTCATCAAGGATACTCACACCTCCAGGTTAGTGGCACAGCACGATACATCAGAGATCATCCAAGTGCAACTGACAATGGGCAACACTGCAGTCTGAATTGTCACGTGCTACAGATCACCCACCATGACCCAGGACCCACATTCTGCATTTCCGGGGACACTGGGAAATATGCGGGTCCTACCAAACACCCTAATACTGAGTGATGTCAACTACCCAAACATTAACTGAGAGAACTACTCAAGTACTAACACCCTTGCCCAGCACTTCCTAGAATTTCTCGACTCAAACACCCTTGAACAACTGGTCTACACCCCCACCAGAGGGAACAACATATTGGACCGGGTCATCACCAACATGGGCGACCAGTGTTCCACAACCAACGTCAACCCCTCGCTGGTTAGATCAGTCCATAGACTAATCAATCTGGATATTCACTTTCCGCCCACAACCCCAAACAAGGAAACCACCGTGAAAATATTTTCCAAAGCAGACTTCACGTTGTTTATGCCCGAGGTGGAATGGTTCACAGCCCCCACACCAATGGACAATGCTGTCCAAGATGCTGAAACCTGTACAAAGGCACTCTATGATCATCTGCAGGAATGCATGGATCGTGCTATCCCAAGTCAAACCTAGACTCACTCCTCCAAGAACAGGAAACCGTTCTGGTGGACCCCTGCCATTCACAGGCTCTACAAAAGTAGGAGGTAACTAGTACAGTTAAGAGCGAAATTCCTAGAAGGACAGACATCCCTGATCAGTATCAGCAAGAAACTATGATCCCTCATGAAATCATCCAATTCTAGCTTCAAAAGACAATTTCCCAAGGACCCTACAGACAACCACAAAGCATTCTTTAGCTATGTCAAGAACATAAGTGGGAACTCTCGGATCTGCTCAGAGTTGGTGCAGACTGGCACATAATACACTGAACTGACTGATATTGCCAACATTTTGACAGACAGGTTCAGTGCAAACGTCACACCCCTCTCAACCCCTAAACGGCCCTTAACCATACCAGAAGAATGTATGGCCCTGGCAATCACCGACACACAGGATAAAACAGCCCTATGCAAAGCCACAAATACAGCCTTAATGGGACCGGACAGTGTCCCAGGATGTGTCTTTCATGAGCTCCAAATGAACTAACCCCTCACCTAAACACACTGTTCAAACACAGACTCTCTACAGGCTACATACCCACAGAGTGGCACATGGCAACAGTTATCCCACTCCACAAAGGTGGTGCCACAACGGACCCCGGTAACTATTGCCCTATAAGCCTGACTAGCCTGGTCTGCAAGGCTATGGAGCGCATCATTATGGAACTCATTAACAGAGACATTGGGAACCTCCAGACACTCGATCCAACCCAGGTCTGCTTGATTGAGTGTAGATCATGCCGACTGAACCTGTTTGACGTCTTACAGTCACCTAGACTTTAGGTGTGGGGTGTGGTAGTTCACACATACTGCCTGGACCTCACCAAGGATTATGACACCATTCCCCACTCGGGTATTGTTTATAAACTCACCAGCAGTACATACACCCATACATCACAGGTTGGGTGCTACAGGCTTACACATAGAACCCACATGATAAGCCTAGCAGCCTCCAGGTCCAACTCTTAACCAGTCACAACTGATGTCCCACTGGACTCAGTCCTGGGACCCCTACTGTTTGCCATATACTTATCAGAGGTACAGGCAAACACAGGTGGACTACAGCAGACCATGTTTGGTGATTACTGCAAACTGGGAGCCATAATTGACAGTCCAGCTGTCACAGACGTCCTTCAAGGGGCCTCACATAGACCAACACAGGGTGTCACAGTCATGGCCTCCAGCTAAAGGCCACAAACTGCATGGTCATTCCATGTTGGGAAAACTAAACACCCACATATTAACACATGAGTGGCAGCCACTTTAATACAGATGACGTAATGGGTATGTGGGGACTACATTAGATAGTGATCTCTCCTTTGACAATCATATCTCCAAAGTAATTAGGCCATCCTTTTATGTAGGCCATCTGATTACTTAAGGGTTCACATCTAGACATACTGAGGTTATTGTGCCGCTTTACTCATCACTCATCAATACCATCATCGAGTATGATAACCCATTTGGGATGTACCTCAGAAGAAACATCAGACAGCTGGAGGGTCCAC
>NC_056728.1:1687121272-1687178772 GCF_019279795.1 Protopterus annectens
CTCTCTTGAGCCACTCCTAAAAATGGAGAACATCGATATCTGTGCAGTAACTGAGACCTGGTTCAAGGCTCCAGAGAGCATCCCTGCAATACCAGGCTAGAATTCTTACCACACTTTTCGGCCACAAAACCAGGACCGAAACACTAAAGGTGGAGGAGTGTCCATATTCACCAAGGATATTCGCACCTCCAGGCTAGTTGCCCAACACAATGCATCTGAAACTCTCCAGGTGCAACTAACACTAGGTAAGACTGCAATCCAAATTGTAGCTTGCTACAGATCCCCATCCATGCCCCAAGATTCTCACTACACCTTTCTAAACATACTGGAAAATATTAAGATACAACCAAACACCCTAATACTGGGTGATTTCAACTACCCTGCCATTAATTGGGAAAACTACTCGGGTACCAACTCCTTTTCCCAGCGGTTCTTGGAATTCATAAATTCCAATGCCCTGGATCAACTTATGCATTGTCCCACCAGGGGCGCCAATATCCTAGACCTGGTCATTACCAACATGGGAGATAGATGCTCCACACCAGTGGTCACCCCCTCATTGGTCAGGTCTGACCATAAGCAAATCACCCTTGACATCCACATCCCACCCCCACCCCCCAGTAAGGAAACCTCCTTAAAAAACTTCTCCAAAGCCAACTTCAGGCTACTGAAGTCAGAAGTGACAAACTTCACAACACCCATGCAGACGGGATCTGGAAGTTCGACTGCAGAATCCTACACTAAGGCACTGTACGAGCACATCCACTCGTGCATGAATCATGCCATCCCAAATAGAACCAAGATGCCTGGCAGATCGATTTAGTGCCAACTTCACCCCACTCTCACCCCTTAAAGGGCCCATCCCAATACCAAAAGACTGCCAAATTCTGATAATCACAGCCACACAGGTAGAAACCGCACTCTCCAAAGCTAAGAATACAGCATCTATGGGACCAGATGACATCCCAGGCTGTGTACTACATGAACTACAAAATGAACTGGCACCTCACCTAAGTGTGATGTTTAATCATAGCCTCACCTCAGGCTTCATGCCCACTGAGTGGCGCACAGCTACAGTTTTCCCGCTCCACAAGGGAGGATCCACCTTGGATCCCGGGAACTACCGTCCCATCAGTCTGACAAGCCTGATTTGCAAGGGCATGGAACGCATTATCATGGAACTTATAAATAAAGACATTGGCAACCTTCAAACACTAGACCTCACCCAGTTTGGGTTTGTGAAGGGCCAATCTTGTCTCCTGAATCTGATTGACTTCTTCAAATCAGTCTCCAGAGCTGTGGACAAGGGTAAGGCGGTCCACACAGCCTATCTGGACCTCACCAAGGCCTTTGACACCATCCCCCACTCTGGAATCATAGATAAACTTACTAAGCTGGGCATAAATCCCTACGTCACTCGATGGGTTGCTAACTGGCTTACTGACAGAACCCAGACAGTAAAAGTAGCCGACTCCAAATCAAGCTCCAGACAAGTGACAAGTGGAGTAACTCGGGGTTCAGTCCTGGGACCACTCTTGTTTGGCATCTACTTCTCTGAAGTATAGGCCAACACTAAGGGACTCTGGCTAACAAAGTTTGCAGATGACTGCAAACTGGGAGCCATTATTGAATCCCCAAATGATGTGGATATTCTACAAAAGGGCCTTAGAGAAACAGATGCCTGGTGCCAGAGCCATGGGCTCAAGCTTAATGCCAAGAAATGTATAGTTATCCCCTTTGGAAAAAAACATGTAGCCATGAATTACCAGGTAGGTGGCAGGACACTAAACATCGAAAGTGTGATGAGAGACTTAGGGACACAGGTGGACAGTGGTCTCACTTTCGATAACCACATTGCCACAACAATCAAGAAATCCTTCTATGTGGCACACCTCATTACTAAGGGCTTTTCATCCAGAAAAAAGGAGGTCATTGTCCCACTGTACTCATCCCTCATTAGACCCATTATAGAGTATAATGCCCCGTTTGGTATGTACCTCACAAGACATTTGCAACAGCTTGAAAGGCCACAGAAATACCTCACTAAAAGAATCACAGGCCTAAAGCAGATGCCATATACTGACCGTCTAAAAAAACTCCAGCTATACTCTGTGGTATATCGTCTACTCAGAGGCGATCTCTGCTTAACATACAAGGCCATGTCAAACCCTGAGCTGTTGGACATGCTCCACTTAAAGAAATCCCAATCCCTCATAGCCACACGCTCCAGGGATCTAAACCTTGTCAACACAATGAACAAAACATGCTGGAGGGATAGGTTCCTGACCCAGAGACTCCCCCATACTCTGGAATATACTGCCCATATATATCAAGCAGAGCGCCTCTTTGGTCCTCTTCAAAAGGAACCTTGATGATTGTATGGGAGATAGGAAATTCACCCCGGGGATCATGTAAGCTGCCCTGCTAGACAGGGGCCTGGAGAAGTAAATATTGTGGGAAGAAATATCCAGGGAATTGTTATGGCTAGGCTTGCATAGGCCCTAGGGCCGATAGCCTAGTACCAACACTGGATACCGCCCTACATTACAGCATAATTGATAATCTCAGCAAACTAAATATTAACTCATATTTTACCAGCTAGATAGTAACCTGGCTAATGGGCATACCCAAGTCTGTTAGTTGAGGGGCATGCTCTCTTTGAAAAGAATATTCACCTGTGGTATCCTCCAGTGATCAATTTCAGGTACACTTGTTGTTGCCATTTACTTCTGCACTGTTCAAAAGGAACCTTGATGACTGGATGGGAGATAGGAAATTCACTCCGGAGATCACGTCAGTCACCCTGCTAGACAGGGGTCCAGGGAAGTAAATATTGTGGGAAGAAATATCCAGGGAATTGTTATGGCTAGGCTTGTATAGGCCCTAGAGCCGATAGCCTTGTACCAACCTATGAACCTCAAAACGTTTCATCTGACCAAGTTTGTAGTTGTCACTGCCTCACTGTCTGACTTCTACATTTTTCAGGAGGGATCTGCATACAGGAATAAGTGGTGCCTGGACCACAGCTTAAAAGTACTGACCAAGAAATGCAGCACTAGCCCTATGTTTTTAGTTAAAGCTAGGCTCTGAGCACTTTGACTGACAATTTAGTTATCATTTCATTATTATGTATACACTAACTATTACCTATTCACCACTGGTTATTAATAGAGTATACTGTCTTCTTTTAATGTACTAGTCTAAGCAGATGACCCAACCTGTGAGACTCTGCTGTGTTCTCATTGCAGTCAGCCATGGTTTGTCTTTACTGAGCTACCCAGATATCATTCAAGCAGTTTGCTTCCTTTCATTTTTCCAATAGACTCTGGAGAGGTAATATCTGTCTAACATACATAGCCTCAAAGCATCTGGTCCAATGTCACCATCTGCACATCCTCAGAAATAATGACATTCTAAACACCCATAGAAGAGAACTTATCCAAAACATAAATAAGACCTGCTTGCAAGATAGCTGTTTATCCCAGAGAATCCCACATTAACTGAATGGACTTCCTTTGGATATAAAGCGAAGTAGCTCACCTACCCTCTTTAAACATAACTTGGATGCACGTGTGACAAAGGGAGATACTGCCAGCAGAGCTATCTGGAATTTTGTAAATGGTTATATGTCATTTGTGAATATCAACATTATTTATATAAGCTGCTTGTGTGACAACTATATTAGAACTGTATGCCATGTGTATATCAAACTGGTATATACAGACGTGTGTTGAAAAGATACTTTATCAAATGCTTGTGCTTAAAATGTAACCAAACAGTGTGCACTACTGGAAAAGAATAGAAATGTACATGCATTATTGTAACTGTGTATATATTTCAACAGTGGAAACTGGAATACAGGAGGCTAACTTCAGAAAAGTAACCGAAATGAAATTACTTTATAAGCTAGGCCAGCGACACACGGTCTGTGCTGAGAAGCTTTCTGTACTGTCCTCAGAGTGAACTAATTGCTAGTTTTGAAAACATGAAGGCATGCAATTGTTTTATGACTTCCAGCATCTGCTAAAGATCTGAGGTCTATGCATTTTCACAGGTAGATGCTAAATACTGCTAGCTTCCAGCAATGGGGGTTCACCTGGGGTAGAGTCAGATGACAAGAAATTATGTCATTCTGCAAGCTATCCCAGCAGTAATATTTGACATATTAATTTAAGAAATCTTAGTGATACAGGACATTCTGCGTTATGTCTTGAACCTGACAATGACAAGAACAATTCACCACACTATCTGCCTTGCTCTTATGTAAGTTTCTATGGTATAGTAATTCTCATAGCTTCCGTCAGGAATATAGTGAAGCTTAGTTTAGATATTTTTTTATTTATGTGAGACTGCCCTGCAATGTTGTTTTAAATATTTCCTGTGATGTTGAAGTCTGATGTCACTGTGAATATATATATTTAGTATTGTCTTGTTCTTTTTTTGTTATTTATTATTAAATATATTTAAACCTTTCATGGTGGCTGATGTTTATAGAGCTGTTTAAGTTTTGAGAGTACTTGCTTATTTAATTGCTGACACTGTGTGGGCCACCCCTAATAGCCTTGCTCTTGGTCAAACTACCATTTGTGTTAACATGAATAGTACACAGTAAGATTGGACAACTTAGTTAAGGGCCTTAAAGTAGCTGATGGCAGTGCTAACTTCCTTATAGTCTGGGCAAAGGGGACATAGCTAGTAAACCATGTGTGACCGTTTCCCAAGTGTGTGTGTGTGTGTGTGTGTGTGTGTGTGTGTGTGTGTGTGTGTGTGTGTGTGTGTGTGTGTAAATCAAACCTCAAAGAGTGTGTGTATCAGTTACTTGGGCAGGGACACAAAGTACGGGTTGGACAGAGGGGGTGCTGGAAGTCTTGGCTAGGTCACTCAGCTAAGATCTCTCCTCTATAGCTGTGCCAGTGGGGTGTCTTATTGGGGATGTAGAGGAAGATGGAGAAACCATCCCCGAAATGATTGTGGTCGCTGTGTGCTCTTAATGGAAATTGCACTGGATGCAGTGAGCTGCATCTGAAAATACTGTGCGTGTGTGTACTTGTCATCCACCCAATGTATGTCCCTCACTGTTGCCAGTGGCAAGGATTGAGGCTCCTTGATTACTGGTCCAGTGGTGGGTCATCACATTATTGGTGGCAGGGTTGGGATCACCACATCACATATTGGAACTCAGTGGTATGGATATTGAACTTCTGTAGCCTGTAAACAGTGGTCACTAGAGAAGGTGTTTGTACTCTGTCAGCCACACAGTGAATATTCAGAGTTTCATATCACAATAGTTTTATTTATTTTTTGCTAGCTTAGTTAGTCAGTGAGAGTAGGCAAGGATGTCAGCAGAGGATTAAGGGAAGCTGACAAGGACCCAGCTGGCTGAGATGTGCCAAGCCGAAGGACTGGTGCATACCAACCTGACTAAAGCAGAAATGTTTGGGAGGGTGGCCTAATGGTTAAGGTGTTTGCTTTACAAACACAAGGTGCAGGGTTTGAGTCTCACAAGGGATAATTGGCTAGGCTTAAAATGGCTCACAAGGGCAGTTAGCTTAGTACTAATCTATGAACCTATGAACCTTAGTCACAGCTGCATCACAGACCAGCAACCAGGAAGGCAGCCAGACTTGTTTTGGAGATGTGCAACTCTCAGAAAATGGACAGTTCATCTTTGCTGCAGAGGACTTAAAAATCCATCTGGACTTAAAGAGACTTGAACTGGAGGCCAAACATTTGGAAATAGAATCAGCGGAGAGACTGTGTTATTTGGATCTCGAAGAAAAGGAGAAACACAAACAAATGGAATTAGAATCAGCAGAGAGACTGAGACATCTGGAAGCCAAAGATAATGAGAGACTGAGATGTTTGGAGGCTGAAGAAAATGAGTGGCAGAGGCAACATGAAAAGGAGATGCTGACCCTTTGCCAGGCTCTTGGAGGTAATGGAGAAGGGAATAACTGAACCTCAGAAGCAGTAAAAGTCAGTAAATTTCTTCCATAATTTACAGACAGTAATAATTTTGATAGTTTTATTCATATGTTTAAAAGGGTTTGTAAACAGTATAATGTAGGCCACGAGCTCTGGGTACGGTTTCTGACCACCCTTACTCCATGGTAAAGCTGTAACTCCTGTTTCTAAATTGTCTGATACTAATTGCTTAAATTGTAATACTGTTAAAAATTGTTTACTAGAGTGTTTTTAGTTAACACCTGTAGCTTATAGAAAAAAAGTTTTGTGAACATAGACCTAAGGCAGATGAAAGAGCTTGTGATTATGTTGCTGAGTTAAGCACTTATTTAAGAGGTGGGTGAGTGGGTGTCAGGTTACCACTGTTGAAGGGCTGGCAGACCTTTTGGTGAGGGAACAAATGATAATCTGTTTGGCAGATAGAGAATGTAGCACAGCAAATGAGTTGGGGGGGGGGGGGAGATGTATACCTAGCAAGTAGGACATCACTGCACAGGAAAGAGATACCCAGTGCTGCACATGGGTCTAAGGGAACCAATGGTGGGCAGCCTAAACCACCCTAACAGAGTCTACCAGTAACAGGGAAAACCACTAGATCTGGTACACGGCCAGGATCAAAGCTTAAATGTTTTAAGTGTAACCAGTGGGGCTGTGCAGCATATAGATGTCCACGGAGGTAAGGTGAGGAACAAAAGGTAAGAGAGCCAGTAAGTGGGAATGACAGAATGCCAGCAGTAAGTTGTCTGGAGTGACAAGGGTACCATACTATCAAAATAATTTATATCCTTTGTTAGTAGATGAGAAACAGGCCACTGCTAAGAGAGAGACAGCCTCTGACCTAACCATTGTGAAGCCTGCAGTGATTAAAGAAGAGCACTACTTGCTTGGGCAGTCTGCTCCAGTCAGACCTTTAGGAGGGACCCCATTCCAAATACCTTTGACTAGGGTTCACCTTAACTGGGAAGGTGGAAAAGGAAGCCAGCAAGTAGGTGTGTTTGAGGATATTGCTGCAGATGTCCTGATAGGGAATGCTTTTGGTATTACAGTACCTTGTGTGCATGCAGTTACATGCAGTCAGGCTTGGAGACTAGCTTGTGGGTCTGGTAGCCTGGGGGAACCCAGACAGACTGCATACTTGAATCCAGGAGTGGTGAGGTGGTTACTTCAGGGACTGAGCTACCCTGCAGCAATGAGACTGAAGGTGAGCCACCGGTGTTTGTGGGTACTGATGTATTCTTGGACAGAGTGGCTGTAAGGGCAGAGGTGAGTAGTAGTACCCAGACTGATAGTGAGGCACCACTGTCAGAGGATACCAGACTTCCTGTGAAAGGGCAGCTGAGAAGGGTTACAAAGAGAGAGTTGAGACAGGTTCAGCAGTCAGATCTGCATTCCAAGGCTTGAGGGAGGTAGCCAGGGAGATGGCTGCTTGTCAATGAAAAGGGGAATCTGTATACTGGGACAAAGGGTTACTGTATAGAGACTGGACCTCTGAGGGAAGGCTAGAGGGTGAGAGAATACCAGGGTGAGAGAATACCGCAGTTAGTATTGCCCAGAGCCTGCCGTCTGGCACTTCTAGCCATAGCCCATGGCATTCCCTTTTCAGGTCATATGGGCATAAAGCGTACAAATAAATGTATTGTGCAGAACGTTTATTGGCCTGGGAATTCCAGGAATGTAACAGGGTACTGCAGGACATGTGAGCCATGCCAAAAGGTAGACAAGGCAGGAGACAAGTTGAAAGCTCTTTTGATGCATTTACCTGTGATTGAGGAGCCATTTCAGAGGGTAGTTATGGATACTGTGGGGCCTCAGAGTACCTCATGTTCCACAGGGAAGAAGTATATCCTAGTCGTAGATTATGCTACCAAATACCCTGAGGCAGTGGCTCTGGTCTCCATTAAGGCAGAAAAGGTGGCAAGTGCTTTGTTAGAGATTTTCAGCAGGGCAGGTTTCCCAAAACAAATACTGACTGACAGAAGTGCCAATTTCATATCAGACCTGATGCCTTGTCTGTGGAAGCACTGTGGGGTAAGGCAACTAAAGACCGTCCCCTACTATCCCCAGACTAATGGTCTTGTGGAAAGCTTAAACTCTACACTAAAGACCATGCTATGGGCATTTGCAGACCAGTTTAACAGGGAGTGTGACTAATATTTGCCCCATCTGTTTTTTGCTTATGGAGAGGTTCCCCAGGAATCCACAGTTTTTTTTACCCTTTGAGTTGCTGTATGGGCATAGGGTGAGGGGACCTCTAGATTTGATGCAATGAGTGGGAGGGTGAGTGTGAATCCCACAAGGTGTCTGTTGTGGCATATGTCCCAAACCTTAGGGCAAGTCTCTAAGAACTCATGGGCTTGGCCCAGTAGAACCTGGCAGAAGCTCAACATCAGAAAAAGTTCTGGTATGACAGGAATGCTCGAGCCAGATAGTACACTGTGGGTCAACAAGTTATGGTTCTCATTCCTGACAGACACAACAAGGTGCAGGCAGCTTGGGAGCCTTGGGGGGAATGTCAGCGATGTTGTTAACTATATGGCTGAACTGCTATGCAGGAGGCAGGGGCACAAACTGTACCATTTTAACATGGTAAAACCTTACCATGAAAGGGAATCCCTGGTTCTGAGTATTTGCAGTGGATGGCAGGAGGAGTCTGAGGGAGATCTGGTGACTGATCTCAGTGAGGCTCGGACTGACACCTCACTGGAAGGGTAGCAATGTCCCAGCAGTATCCCCTACCCAGGTTAGAGAAATCCGAGCAGTGCTACAGAAGTTTGGGGGTGTACCCACCTGGTGCAGCACCATGTGTATACAGGACCCCAAAGGCCTATTAAGTAGGCCCCTTATAGGGTGCCTGAGGGAGTCAAACAGAATCTGAAGAAGGAGATATAGGAAATGTTGGAAATGGGGGTAATCCAGGAGTCCAGCAGTCCCTGGTCCTTGCCAGTATTGCTAGTACCAAAGAAGGATGGCAGCACCAGGTTCTGTGTGGACTGTAGGAAATTAAATAGTCAGACAGAGTCAGATGCTTACCCCATGCCTAGTACAGATGAAGCCCTAGTGCAGCTGGTTGGGGCTAAGTATTTTACCACTATTGATCTTACCAAGGGTTATTGGCAGGTGCTGTTGACTCACAACACTAGAGAAAGGTCAGCCTTTGTGACTTCTTTTGGCTTGTATGAGTTCACAAAGATGCCCGTTGGGATGAAAATGCCCCAGAGACTTTCCAGAGGCTGGTAGACTGTATCCTAGCAGAGTACTATCCACCCTACAAAAGGGTATTGCAATCCTGGCTCTAGCTTAACTTCCACTTTCAGTAAGACCGTTTATTGTTTTTAGCTTTTTCTATGCATTTCCAGCCTATTTTTACATAGAGAAGAATAGATTTTGCCCTCATTTACCCGGATGATATTGCCATCTACACGAATTCCTGGCAAGAGCACATTCAGCATGTCAGGGAGGTGCTGGGCAGACTACAGAGGGGAGGGTTGACCATTAAGCCCAGTAAGTGTCAAGTGGGTATAGCAGAGGTCTCCTACCTGGGACAGAGAGTGAGGAGTGGTAAGATCAGACCAGAACCTGCCAAAGTGGAAGCCATTCAGGCATGGCCTGCCCCTGTTACCAAAAAGAAGGTGAGGGCATTCTTAAGGACAGCAGGTTACTACAGAAAGTTTGTCCCCAATTATAGTACCATAGCTGCTACCCACACAGATCTGACAAGAAAATCAGGCCAGATAAGGTAGTGTGGACCCCATCATGTGAGCAGTCATGCCAGAAGCTTAAAGGAGCTTTGGGAGGACCTCCTGTGTTAGCCAGTCCAGATTACAGCAAAGAATTTGTTGTGCAGGTTGATGCTTCAAACCATGGGGTGTGGGTTGTACTCAACCAGGTTTTCTCAGAGGGAGAAGAGGACCCAGTGGTATATCTCAGCCATAGGCTGCAATCCAGGGAGGAATGCTATGCAGCTGTAGAAAAGGAATGTCTAGCCATAGTGTGGGCACTGCAGAAACTTCAGCCTTATCTGTATGCAAGGAAATTCACTGTAGGTACAGACCACAATCCCTTAACATGATCACATTGAGCCAGACAGCAAAATGCCAAGTTACTAAGGTGGAGCCTATGGTTGTATGCATATGATATGACAGTGCAGCACCACAGTGGGTTTAGCAGTGCCAATGCAGATGGGATTTCAAGACATGGAGTGGGGTAATGTATTCCCAGATAGGCTCAACCTTCTATAGCAATGTTTTTTGAGAGAAACTTGAAGAAGCTAGCTTGAGTCGTCGGGGGAAGGGGAGCTGTGACAATGGGAGATACTGCAAGCACAGCTATCTGGAAATTTTTGTAAATAATTATATGTCATTTGTGAATATCAACATGATTTATGTAAGATGTGTGTGTTACAACTGTATTAGAACTGTATGCCATGAATATATCAAACTAGTCTATACAGAAGTGTGTTAAAAAGGTATTTTATAAAGTGTTTGTGCTTCAAATATAACCGCAGTGTGCCCTGCTGGAAAAGAACAGAAATGTACATGCATTATTGTAACTGTTTAAATGTATATATTTTAACTGTGGAAATTGGAATACAGGAGGCTAACTTAAGAAAAATAACTGAAATGAAATTACTTTAGAGGCTAGGCTGGAGACACAATGTTTGTGCTAAGAAGCTTTCTGCATTCTCTTCAGAGAGTGAACTAATTACAAGTTTTGAAAACATGAACGAATGTAATTGTTTTATGACTTTCAGCATCTGCCAAAGATCTGAGGTCTGTGTATTTTCACAGGTAGATGCTAAATACTGCTAGCTTCCAGCACTGGGACGTTAACCTGGTATAGAGTCAGATGACAGTAAATGATGTCATAATGCAAGCTATACCAGCAGTAATATTTGACATATTAATTTGAGAAATCTTAGTGGGACAGGGCATTCTGTATTATGTCTTGGAACTGACAATGGCAAGAACCATTCACCACAACATCTGCCTTGCACGTAAGTAAGTTTCTAGGGTATAGTAATTCTCATAGATTTAGTCAGGAATATAGTGAAGCTTAGTTTAGATATTTTTCTTTATTTATTTGAGATTGTCCTGCAATATTGTTTTAAATATTTCCTGTGATTTAGAACTCTGATGTCACTGTGAATATATATTTAATATTGTCTTGTTCTTTTATTATTATTTATTATGAAATATATTTAAACCTTTCATGGTGGCTGATCTTTATAGAGCTATTTAAGTTCTGAGAGTACTTGCATATTTATTTGGTGACATTGTGTGGGCCACTCCTAATAGCCTTGCTCTTGGTCAAACTACCATTTGTGTTAATATTAATATTACACAGTGAGAATGGACATCCTTTGTTAAAGGCCTTAAAGTAGCTGAAAAGGAGTTGACTGGTGGCAGTGATAGCTACTTTATAGTCTGGGCAAAGATGGGGACATAGCTAGTAAGCCTTTGCCAGGTGTGTGTGTGTGTGTGTGTGTGCGTGTGTGTGTGTGTGTGTGTGTGTGTGTTTCTGTGTGTAAATCAAACCTCAAAGAGTATGTGTGTCAGCTACTTGGGCAGGGACATGAAGCACTGGTTGGACAGAGGGGGTGCTGGAAGTCTTGGGTTGATCACTCAGCTGAGATCTCAACTCTGTAGCTGTGTCAGTGGGGAGTCTTATTGGGGATCTGGGGAAAGAGAGAGAAACCAGCCCTGAACTGACTGTTGTCTCTGTGTGCTCTTAAAGAACATTGCACTTGATGTAGACAGCTGCATCTGGAAATGCTCTGTGTGTACTTGTCATTCACCTAGTGTACAATCCCCAGCGTTGCCAGTGATGAGGATTGAGGCTCCTTGATTACTGGTCCAGTAGTGGGTCATCACAGCATGGATGGAAAGCCATAATTACAGGCCTGGTCAGGCCCCTGAAGCCGTCAAAGAAAGGGGTATAGACCTAGATGTAAATTAGTCATGCTAATGGATGATTACAATATGGGGTATTCTGGGGTAACAAAACTGAGTTACTGTAAATACCAGTTTAACATGGCTTGTCCTTTCCTAGTCCCAAATCTCATGAAATAAATATACAACTGTCTTTTCTAAAGGACTTTGTTAGGTGAAGAAAGTGGCAAATCTGCCTGTGCACATCAACGGAATGAATATTTTCTCCCAATTTTTTGTGAGTCTACTTACAGTGAAAGTTCATAACACTGGACAGAAATGAGGGATTAGTTGTTATTTACACCATATCTCAAATGCCAAACAGATCGGGTTAATACACCAAGATAGCTTACAACTTTAGGTAGTCATGTTGCAACTGCAAAAACAGTAATCAATACAAAACGTGCTGCACCAAAGATATTTGGCAAAAAAGACAGGGAAATGCATCCAGATATGGGTAAGTTGACAATGCAAGAATTAATGAAAAAAAATGTGTAGTGAAAAAGTGAAAATGTACTGAAGAAGTGAATGAAATAGAAAATGAAGTTATGGATTACCAGTAAAGTGAAAAATTTAATATAGAAAATGCATCTCTGGCACCGTTACAGCAGGATGGATAAATGACTGAGCAAAGTAAGGAGTAACATCTGGAATGGGAAGCATCTGATCAGTTGCCACATGAAGATACTCTGTTGCCTTCGGTCGGAAGCTGTTACAAAAGTTTGGTTAGAACACAGCAAGGGGGAAGGACTGATGCCATCAATGTGGTGAATCGATAGTCCATTGAGATCACATAAGGAATAGTAATGGATGATGAAGAATGCTGCTGATGAGAAATTTTCAGAGGACGATGTTTGGAAAAATGCTGTAGAACGCCCACATGAAACAGAGAATAAAGAATCTGCACTGTAATAGAGATGGATAGACATAATAAGATGGAGGAAAGAAATAGATTAGCAAAACCCAATAAGACAGGAAATGTTAGAAGTCTGCAAAAAACAATGTACCCAGTAATCAAGATTAACAGCAATTAATTTAAGGTAACAGAAGTAATTAGGATATGTTACTGTGAAGCTGAATTAATTACTAATAAAGTCTTTGAAAAACAAAGGGCAATAATAAATTGCTTGAAAAGTACTCAAATGCCACCATGTAAATATCGAGTAGAGAAAACTATGAAGCAATTAAGGCAATAAGTTACACTATTCCAAAAGCATAGAATAGGAAATAGATGAGAAAAACATATTTCAAAAGATAGACATGATAACACTAATGCACAGTATTAGAACAGACCATGATCTGTCGTACATTATTGCAAATAATAAACAAGGAAATGAGCACAGACCAACACTTTTAAAGATATGCATATAAATTTGGTGGCCATGGTGGTGCAATGGTTAGCATTGTCACCTCACAGCAAGAGGTTCTCCAGTTCGATTCTCAGCTGGCATACCTTCTGTGCGGAGTCTGCATGTCCCCCCTGCAGTCATGTGGGTTTCCTTCAGGTGCTACGGTTCACTCCCACATGCCAAAGACATGCAGTAGGTGGATTGGACACTCTAAATTCAGCCGTTGGTGCAAGTGTGCGTGTGTGTGTGTGTGTGTGGTATGGATGAACTACCGTGACAGGGCTAGCCACCCAGTGGTGTAAACCTTGACTTGAGATGATTGCTACTGTTGAAGTGACAGTCTGACGCCATGTGCAAAATGGGAAAAAGGGATTGAGGATGGATGGATATAAATAAAGATGAAAAGTGCAATATAAGCAATTCACTGTTGACCCAAAAAAGTATTATACAGAACTGGAAAACCCCAACAAAAGGAAGACATTGACACACTTTAGAAGAAAATGTGTGAAGAGCCTGTGTAACACACAGAAGATGCTGAATGGATAAAAGTACAAGAAACAGTAAGGAGTAGAAATATACATGATAGCAATTTGGATGAAGTAACACCCAGAGAAATTGAAAGAGCATTACGAGCAGCACCTAAATGGAAAGGCCCAGCCATACATGCAGTTCCTAACCTTGAGCTAAAAGTATGGCCATTTTTATAAGTAGACGTAGCCCTGAAGATGGACTACTGACATACACATCCATGCAGAGACCAACCTGCTTAACAGGAAAATTATAGTACTCCTTAAAAGTGATTATGCAAGGCCCAATAACAACTAAAGATCAATAACTTGACTTCAAGGATGTATTAATTATATACCGGAACAGATGCTGTCAGAGTTTCTAGTCATTTGGAAGAAAAATCATTCATGTCACAGAGCGGATGTGTAACACAAATCAGTCATATGTAACAAAGGATCATTTGTTGTATGAAGTCATATTGGTGAATTCTAGAAAGGGAAAGAATATAAGTATGGCATTGATAAGTTTATAAAAACTCATTTGAAAGGATCACATTGTTTGGTCGTGCCCTGAACCCATAAAGTTGTCTGCATAAGAGAGTAGTTTCTGCTTACAATTTGGTTCACAGACAACAAAAAACTGAAGAAAGACTTGTCCACTTTTTGAGGTCGAATCTAAACAGTACAGTTCATGAGATGAAGAGATCAAAGCACAAATGAAAGTGGTCACACCTTTATCAGGATGTCATTTGGTCTTGATAAATGTAAGAAAGCAAGATTTCAAGCAGACCACCTGCATCAGCAATGTATCAGTCTGGGAAAGGAATGTGATGGAAAGGAACTTGAGCAGTTAGTAGAGCATATATATTTGTGAACGATGAACAATTGGCAATAAAACAGGAAGCAATGGGAACCAAACTGAGAAATGAATAAATAAAAAGATATAAAATTAAAACTGAAAGCAGCCTTGACATCAAGGAACAGAATGCAATCTATAAAGCAATTTGACTTGTACTGTTGGGGTGACTGGTGGTCCCAAAAGATGTAGGATGAGTTAGTCAGTGCATGTGGACTATCGAATGTTGTACAAAAATCAACATACACCAAGATTAGATATTGCTTGTAGTGAAGGAAGTGTGGGCACCATGAAATGGATTACATGTTTACATCTGCAATTGTTGGAATGCATACATATCTGCTGACCTAACCAGATTCAAATGTAGTGAAAGTTTCGAAACATGAAGATAAAAAAAAATGTAAGCTGCCTACCCATCTTAGTTGAGCAGAGGCATACTGGTGTCAAGTGTTAATGGAAGATAAACCCGAATTATAGAAAAAAAATCAAGCAGTTTCTGAATGTAACCAATAAAAGAACAACAAATTGTATAAAGAGAAGGATCAAACTAGAAGGCAAAAATGTAGATAGGGCATAAATGCAGTTGTAAGTAATGAAATGTCAGATGAGCAGCATGTCAATCTTGATCTGATGCAGGAATGATTTTGAATACGTGACTTTAAAACAAAAGAGGAAAGGTTAATACTAGCATCACAAGATAGAGGACTAAGTACATGCCGTTTTCTAAAGACCATTGGACATGTGTGGAAACAGACATATGCAGTTGCTGCCAAACAGAAGTGGAAACAGTCATGCATTATGTTGGAGAGTGTGAAACACTGGTGGCAGAGAGCCTGCATATTGGAAGGCATAATAATGTGGCAAAAGTAACAGAAAAGCAATGGAAACATGGCCCAAAAAATTAGAGTATGATGACATTTATATCATATGGAATTACCCATTACCACATTTCTTGAAAGATACATTAGTCTACAAAAAGAAGACACAAGTAACAAAATCATGAAATTGATTTTGCAGAAATGAGAGCAATGTGGAAGAAGGATACTCAGACACTGCTCCATAGTAGTAGCACCAATGGGAATCAGTAGAAAGATGTCACAGCCTTATTTAGATATGCAACCAGTACATGTAAGTCCATCTGAACTGCAGAAGGAGACAATTCTGGGGACATTGCAGGTGCTGCAAAGGGCAATATTGCTCTTACATACATGTTTTTATACTTCAGGTCATTTAATGACAGCATGCTAAGGTAAAAGTTTCCATAGAGATAGTGAATTATTTTCTCATTTGCATTAAGCTCGGGCCGTGGTGGTGCAGTGGTTAGCATTGTCACCTCACAGCAAGAGGTTCTCCAGTTCAATTCTCGGCTGGAGCACCTTCTGTGTGGAGTCCGCATGTCCTCCCTACAGTTGAGTGACGTTTAAAGGCATGCAGATAGGTGTGTGCATGAATGGGTTTGCCTTCGTTGAAGGTTGGGCGTTAGGCTGGCACCTCGGCACTGTAAAAATCTACTGCCAGTCATAAGCAGACCGGCATTCCGCTATGGTGACCCCTAGCTGGGAAAAGCCAAAAGACATTATTTTTTTTTTATTAAGCTCAAACTATTACATTTTAAAATTGTGTGACTAATGATTGTCAATGTGTTAGGCCTTTTATACACATGCATTTAATATGTTCATATCATCATTGGGTCATGAGTTGCTACTAGGCTATCAGACCAAGGGCCATTTTAAAAACAGTGTAGGTTACCACAAATTTACCAAAATATTGTCAGCATTTTTTAAGACCCCAAAGAATTTTACTCTGACGACATAGGCTTATACACATCGTGTTTACAGGCTGCCCCTGCCCATTATGGACCTTGATGACAAAACAGGGGAAAATCAGCATATTAAACAATGACTTATAACTAAAAAGGTGCTGGGTGAGATGGGCACCCTGAGATAGATAGATAGATAGACAGATAGATAGACAGTGTAAGTAACTGATGAGAAATATATTATGTCCATCAATGTCTGTGCACTTATCCAATTTCCGCAGTTAATTAATGGCATCTAAATGTAGTAAAGCCTAAAAAAAGTAGCCGTAGCTTAGCTCTGCTAATTCAATTGTAATTCCAAGGTATTCAGTACACAGACTGCAGGTATTCTTGATGCGATGTTGGGGGAGATGTTTCTATTTGCTAAGTGTTTTTTTCAATGTTTTGTTGTTAATAAACACTGAATTGGAAAATAAATAAATAAATGAGAATGAGGAGAGCCCTGCTTGAATCCTCTGTTCAAGCATAGCTTGTCAGAGAAGAACCCTTCCACCATTATTCTCACCTCTGGCCATTCATATATTCGTCTTAACAATATTATTGTATCAGGGGTTGTAAGTGCTACCGTTGCTGTACACATAACGTTCCAGCGGACTCTAGCAAATGTTTTTCTCTACATCAATACTCAACAATAGCAGTATCTTCTCACGCACTGTCTACTTTGGATCACCATTGTTATATTAATGTTTCCAAATGTTCTCCTCCTCTTCGCAAACAACACACCGACTGAAATATCAGTTTTGGTAACATGTCTGCCGTCGTCTACATATACATACATATAAAAACACTGAAGCCTAGCAGTTAGCACAGATGATTAAGGTTTCAAACTGTTAATGGGCCTCTTCCTGTGGCCAGAGGTACAGGGTTCAATTCCTTCCACCGCCATTTGCCTGCGATGTGACTCTGAACAAAGGTCCACACAAGTCATTGCTTTACTCCTGATATCAACTAAAACTAAATAAATAAATGGTTTACAGCTGAAATTAATCCAGGTCTGAAGTGTCTTTACCCACTGTAGGTAAAAAAAAAACATCACAGCTTTCTTCCAACAAGTTAACCTCTAGTTTTAAATATTGCTAAAGCCTTTCAGATAATTTTCTTCCAATTTCTTTCCTCCGGATTCATGAAGGAACACTGCCTTTTTTTCCTGGAACCCCACAATGTTGCTTTATACATCACCATTTTATCTCATCCCTTCCCATTAGTTATTAATTGTTATACCAGTAGAGAGAGGAGGCTCAACAAAGTGTTTCCAAAATACTTGCATTCATGGCATTTATTGTTTTGCCCATTCATCTGATTTATCCAAGAACTTTCATAAAATTTCTAAAACATCTCTAATACCTCTACAAGATCTCTGGTTATTTCATTTGTCAAGGCTTTCTAAATTTGGCTTCAACACTTTATAAGTTACTGTAAAAGTGTTGCACTCTAGAGTTGCTATAAAAACTCAGCAGCAGCCTCTCTAAAGTCATGCATTACACTCTGCTGTGGTTCATCCTCTTCTCCAGAGAATACCTTCTTCTGCAGTACTTTAACAATTATCCCCCTCCTAAATAATTCCCATTACCTGTTATCTATATCTCATTTTTTGGGTCACTTTTTAAACTCCACTTTATCCAACTCGCTAGTCATCTCTTCTGAAGTAATTGCTATCTTCTCTAGTAACTCTTGAAGACTATTGACCATGAATTCCTTAAATTCTTGTTTTAAACTGGTAAACAGGAACCTGCCAGTTTCACAGATTTACATCATTATAATGCATATTTATCTAAATGTTTTATCAGTGGATTCTCTGACAGTTTTTATATAGTTTCAATTAAATGCATGTGCTATAGTGAAATAATTTCTATCCAGTTTAGTCTAGTTCATAGGTTCATAGGTTCATACTAGGCTATCTGCCCTGGGGCAATTATAAGCCTAGCCCGATTCTGTATGGCTTACGCCACCCCTTGATTTGAGTATACTGTGCCCTTTTTAAGGTTTAGTTTATTGTGCCTCTGTCTAATAGTGACACGGGAGTAATCCCTGGGACAAACCTACGATCCCCCATCCACTTATCGAGATTCTTCTTGAAGAGATTCAGTGAGGTGCTCTGCCTCACATGAACTGGAATTCTATTCCAGAGCGAAGGGAGCCTCTGGGTTATGAACCTGTCTCTCCAGCAAGTTCTATTTATTTCTGTGCTGAGGTTCAAGTCCCTCGAGTGTGGCTCTAAGGGATTTAGATTTACTGAGGTGGAGCATGTCCATTAATTCTGGATTTGACATAGCTTTGTATGTCAGGCATAGATTGCCTCAAGTAGGCGGTATGCAACTGAGTAGAGCTGGAGTTTTTAACCGAGCAGCATATGGCATCTGTTTGAGACCCTTGATCCTCTTGGTGAGATACTTTTGGGGTCTTTCTAATTGCTGCAGGTGTCGGGTGAGGTACATCCCAAAAGGGGCATTGTATTCTATGATGGGCCTGATGAGGGATGAATAAAGGGGCACGATTACCTCTCTTGATCTAGATGTGAAACCCTTCGTGATGAGGTGGGCTATGTAGAAGGTCTTTCTAACCACTTTGGCAATGTGGTTTTCAAAGGAGAGATTGCTATCAACTTGGCTCCCCAGGTCCCTAAAAACTTTCTCTGTACTTAATGGGTTTCCACCTATGTGGTAATTTGTGGGCACATTGTTTTTGCCAGAGGGTATGACTATACATTTTTGGGCATTTAGCTTTAAACCATGGCGCTGGCACCAGTTATCTGTCTCTGTGAGACCTTTTTGAAGGATGTTTGTGTCAGCTGGAGAGTTGATTATGGTGCCCAGTTTGCAGTCGTCTGTGAACTTGGTGAGCCATAGTCCTCCCACGTTTGCCTGTACCTCAGAAAAGTATATACCGAACAAGAGTGGTCCCAGGACAGAACCCTGTGGGACGCCACTTGTGACCGGTTTCGAGTCTGACATGGCTCCAGCAACTCTCAATCTGTGGGTTCTGTCTTTGAGCCAGTTTGCGACCAATATTGTGACATAGGGGTTTATATTTAAGCTGGATAGCTTATCTATGATGCCCGAGTGGGGTATTGTGTCAAATGCCTTTGCAAGGTCCAGATAGGCTGTGTGGACTACCTTCCCTTCATCTATGGCTTTGGTGACTGTTTCAAAGAAGTCAGCCAGGTTCAAAAGGCAGGATCTGCCCTTGACAAAGCCGAACTGGGTAGGATCTAGTGTCTGTAGGTCCCCAATGTCTTTGTTTATGAGCTCCATGATGATCCTCTCCATAGCCTTGCAGACTAAGCTAGTCAGGCTTGTGGGGTGGTAGTTTCCAGGGTCCGTAGAGGCTCCACCTTTGTGGAGTGGGACCACTGTTG
This sequence comes from Protopterus annectens, assembly GCF_019279795.1. Lineage (NCBI taxonomy): Eukaryota > Metazoa > Chordata > Ceratodontiformes > Protopteridae > Protopterus > Protopterus annectens. The sequence continues at coordinate 1,687,141,049 of NC_056728.1, forward strand.
CTGTACGTCATTCTGTGGGCACATATTTTGTAGTGAGGCTGAGATTGTATAGCTGTTTTATTTGAGGGATTAGTTCCTCTTGGAGTTCATGTAGGACGCAACCTGGGACGCCATCTGGTCCCATGGAAGCAGTGTTTTTTGCTTTGGAGAGGGCATCCTACACCTGAGCATCTGAGATGTTTGGGAGGCAGCCCTCTGCCGGGATAGATACTTGCTCTTTTGGGGGGGGGGTGGAGAAGTTTGCACTGAACCTGTCTGCCAGGATATTGGCGATGTCTGTGGGTTCAGTGTATTTTTTGTCGTTTAGAATCAACTCAGAAAAAGTCTGGGAGTTGCATCCCAGGTTTCTAACATAACTGAAAAAAGCCTTATGATTGTCTTTGGTGTCCTGTGCAATTTTTCTCTCGAAGCTGGCCTTGGAGGATTTTATGAGGGATCGTAATTTTTGCTAGTACTGATCAGAGATGCCTTCCCTATTAGGGATTTTGCTCTATCATGTAGTAGCTTCCTCCTTCTGTTGTACAGTTTATTTATGGTAGGGGTCCACCAGACTGGAAGCCTGCCTTTGGATGATTGGGTCTTGGTTTTGTTTGGGATAGCATGATCCATGCATTCCTGGAGATGTCCGTAGAATGCATTTATATAGGATTCTGCAGTTTGGGCTGTAGTTTCCACTGGCCCTGGGGCCTTGAAGGATTCCACTTCGGTTTTGAGAAGTGAGAAGTTCGCTTTTGAGAAGTTTTTCACTGTGGTTTTCTGGACTGGGGTGGGGTCGGGATGTGGACATCCAGTGAAATTAATTTATGGTCTGATCTTACCAATGAGGAATATACTTCTGGTGTGGAGCATAGAGTCCCCAAGTTGGTAATGATCAGGTCTAGTATGTTGTCCCCTCTTGTGGGAGTGGTGACTAGTTGTTACATAGCATTTGAGTTTATAATTTCCAGGAATCTTTGGGCTAAGGTGCTGGGGCTTGAGTAGTGCTCCCAGTCAATGTTTGGGTAGTTGAAGTTGCCCAATATAATGGTGTTCGGAGAGATTTTCATGTTCTCCAATGTTTTCAGGAAAGTCGAATGGGATTCCTGACTTTGAGAGGGTGGTCTGTAGGATGCTATAAACTGAAAAGCAGTCTTGCCCACTGTTAGTTGCACATGGATGGTCTCCGATAATTCGTGCAATGCCACTAACCTGGAGGTGTGGCTATCCTTGATAAATATGGAAACTCCCCCTCCTTTTGTGGTTCGGTCCGGGTTTTGGGGCCGAAAAGCATGATATGAGGTATAGCCTGGTAGTGCTGGGGTGCTCTCTGGAGCCTTGAACCAGGTTTCTGTCACTGCACATATATCAATGTTCTCCATACTGAGGAGAGCTTCGAGTGCGTGCATCTTGAGGTTAAGACTTCTGGCGTTTAGCAGCATTACCCTTAGTTTCTTGTTCCTTGTGCTGTCTATGGGGGTGGGTTTGACTTTTGAGCCTTGCCTAAAAAAGGCACTATGGGGCTGGCAAGAGCCTTTGCCAATATCCGAAAGCCCAGTGGTGACAGGTGCAAGCCGTCCCTAGCGAAGCAACGTGGCTTGTCGAACATGTCATCCCAGGCTGACAGACACTGGATCCCCTTTGAATGACACCAACATTTTAGCCAGTTGTTAAAATCAATCATTTTGTCTTTGTACTGTGGCATCATTCTAGGTGAGGGTAAGATGCTGCTCAAGGTCAGGGTCATACCAGCCTGGGCTACATGATCAGAGAGCTCCTCTATGTCTCTTTTCATGTAGTCCAGGGAGGTATGTATCAGGTCATTCACACCAGCATGTACAATGACTGAGTCATATTTGTATTTGCTTTGGAGTGACCTGAGTGCTTGTGTTATGTGTCGGATCTTAGCACCCGACAGGCAGCTCACTGTGACCTTCTCTTTATTCAGCCTGGTGAGCGGGACGTCAGTGTGTCTGACAATAGAGTCACCTATAACAAGAGTATCAGGTATGTTATTCAGCCTTAAGGGCTGTGGCTGCTTGGCCATTACTGTCTTCCTCTGTCTAATTAGTTATTATAAATATTCAGTAATCTACCCTCTCTTGTTATAATTTCCCTTCCAAGTCCCCCCATACAGCCTCACTACTGCAACATGTTACAGTTCCAGCCATGAATAATATTGCTTGCTAAAAGCTTATTACCTAGATTCATATTTATATACTAGAATATGGACCGCATGGGCCTTTATAAGCCTAGCTGTGCAAATCAAACCAGTTGTGTTCCTTTGTATCCTGGGTATTTATTAGGAGGGGGTATGTTAGTTAGGAAGCTTCTATAGGCTATGTGGGGGGGGGGGGTAAGTTAGACAGAGGAAGACAGTAATGGCCAAACAATCATCAACATGGGGTTCATACCCAGCATGAATTTCCAGTCTCCCATCTCCTTGGTCAATTGGTGAGATAGGGGAGAAATGGCTCCTGAGGGTACTTATACCAGTGTGGAGAGAAAGGCGTATCCCAGATGACTGGAGAATAAGCATACTTGTGCTAGTGTACAAGAATAAAGGGAACATTCATAACTGTGGGGAGTACAGAAGTATTAAACTCCTATCACATTGCATGAAAGTTCTGGAGAGGATGATTGATAAAAGGATATGTAGAGCAGCAGATTGTAAGATGGGGGATAAGCAGTTCAGATTCAGATCAGGATGCAGCACAACTAATCTGATGTTCACAGTGAGACAGATATTTGAGAAGAAGCTAGAGATGAGGAACGAGTTCAACTGGGCATTCCTAGACTTGGAGAAAGCATGTGACAAGGTCCTAAGAAAGCTGATCTGGGCAGTATTATGGTGGTTCAAAGGCCCAGAAACATTGGTAGAATTAGTGCAAGCTATGTGCAAGGACCCAATGATGCAAGTAAGAGCAGTGGGGTTCACAGTGGGAGTGGGCATACACCAGGGTTCAGCTCTGAGCCCACTACTGTTCATACTGGTGATGGATTACATTAGCAAATAGGTTGGTGGGGACAGATCAACAAAGTTGCTGTATATAGATGGTGTGGCATTACAGGCAGACTCTGAGCAAGAACTTCAGCAAAGGATAAGGGAATGGAATGCAAAACTGAAGGCACACGGGATGAAACTGACCACAGATAAGACAGTGGTCATGGCAACAAATTAGGGAAATCAGAAGAAACTGAGAACTGAGATAGAAGGGAAGATAGTGGAGCAAGTAAATATCTTCAAGTGTCTGGGAGGGGTGGATGAGAAGGGAAGTCTGAATGAAGAGGTCAAAGCTAGAATCAGAGGGAATGCTGCCAACTGGCATAGAGTCTCATGCGTAGTGGATGACAGAATAATGCAAAAGAAGGTGAAAAGTAAGGTGTACAAGACAATGGTACGACCAGTAGTATTGTATGGTACAGAAACCTGGGCAGTAAAGGCAGAGCAGATGAAGAAGCTAGAGGTGATGGAAATAAAGTGTCTGAGCACACTGTGGAACAGATGAAGACATGAGGACATAAGAGCAGAAGCCAAAGTAGCTCCAATTGCATAAGAGATCAAAGACAACAGACTATGGTGGTTCAGACATATGCAGAAAAGAAGAAGACACTCTGGTGAAGAAGATTTGGGAAAAACAGGAAGCGGGTAAGAGGAAACGAGGACGTCCAGCAACATGGTGGATGGATTGCGTGAAAGAAGATCTGCGACAGTCAGCCATGAGTGTCAAAAAAGGCAGGAGTGTGGCATTGAATAGAGAGAGATGGTGACAGTTTACACAATACCTGACCCCGTGTAGAAAATGGGAAAAAGGGGTTTGCTGATGATGATGAGGATGATGATAGTCAAAGTTAGGCTTAAATAGGGTTAGGGAGGGACTCTGCTTCACATGGATGTGCCAATTTGCTGATGTAGTACATCACCAGTATAAACAGCAATGGCCTAAAATAGTGAGCCATGAGGCACAACTACTCCCAGTGTGAGCCCCACACACTATTTATACTGTTATCACACAGTTAGTGTTTGTAGCCTACATGTATTCTATCAATTTTTCAACAAGTTTCAGGCATTGCAGGACTGGACATTCTCTTGCTTTCTCCAACATTCAAAAAACAAGACAATGTATAGCAAACAGCTTTGGGCTTGGAAGAGTTGAGACTTTGTTTCCCCATCTGGTAGACAAGCAGTTGTGGAAAGACATACTTATGGCACAGTTTGAATATGCCCTGCCAATAATTGCCACAACCTCAGTGAAACAATGAAAATTATTACCTCTGAGCAGCAACTGCCAATAAAACAGTTTATCACATTACAGTAGCAAAAAAAAAAAAGGCTCCCAATACAGCTATCTAGCAGGGAGATTCAAATTTAGACAAAGAACCTACAACCACAGGTGTCAGCTGGATTGTGCCCCCACTATCCTTACCATCTTTGCCAATATGAAGTACCGCAATCCAAACTCTGGGACCTAATTCTCCCAAATCTTTGCAGAATCAGATACACTACTCTATTTAAAAAAATACTTAAACAGGATCTCTCAGAGTAGGAGACTGCCACTGGTATTCAAGTTTACTGTAACCTAACCTCCACATTTACGCCCACCACCGAAATATTTTGCTTGTCATCTACCATCCATCTTATGACTAATCAGTAAACCGTTAACTTCACTTATCCTTCCAAATCTTTCAACCTTCTTTATCTGTACTTCCTCAGCCCTTTCAAGTCTCTTTATTCTTACACCCATAGCCTTTCCCCTTTACACCTATTCCTACCGTTTGCTCTCCAGTTTATATTTTCTCAGTCCACTTACTCCAGAACCTCTCTTTTCTTATTCTTTCTTTCTTTTTTTTTTTTTGAAACAAAGCTTCTTTAGGCACAAAAGTGATAGAGTGAAATGGAAAAGTAAAACAGAAGTGATACTCTGCAGGACGGTGGTGCTTTTCGACAGCTGGCTGCTGCTGAAACAGGAGTCCAGAGGAAGCCACTGTAACACAGGGGACACACACACACACACACACACACACACACACACACACACACACACACACACACACACACACACTCTTTTTTCCACTTTGAATTAACCAGTTTGACTTTGATTTGCATCAAACATATTTTGACCTGACCTGACCTGCTGCCATTGTTAGAGGCATGATATTAGTTTTGAGTCAGAAGCCTTGCAGATGAATCTGCAAGCAACATATTTTCACACTCCTTAAACAAACAAACAAATAAATAAATAAATACCACCTATAACGTCACTGTGTGTTGACATCCTTTATCATTTATCGTATAATTTATGATAATTTGTATGCACTGAATTTTATAATAATATCATTGTAGAAATAAGAATTCTTAAGTGTTTTAGTTCAAAGAGGAGTTTTATGACCTTTAAAAAGTTTTTACGTTTCATGCATTTTTAGATTTTATTTTTAGTCATGTTATAAGATTAGAATATTGTAACCACAAAGCAGTATCTTAGAATCAGTAAGTGACTGCTAAACATTGGCCATTAGAGGGTAGCACAAGAAAATAATTGAATATTAATGGACCTATTTATATAGTTCTTCATTTTGTGTAACTTAAAGGGTTTTTGAAAATAAATTATTTAATTATTTAAACATTTTACAATATAATTTGAACATGTTAATTTACAACAACACCACGTAATATAAAAGATGGAATCAGTTTTATGTAGAGTTAAATATTGCAGGGCACTCTGCAGTGATAACGTTTAGGGTTTGTTATTTTTATGTTTTTTTTTATATTTTCTTGAAATAGTTTTAGTTTATTAAAGACTGATTTAAGTAAAGCCAGTGGTTTTTAGTGGTCTGCAACACATTTACAATGTCATATAAATGCTATGAAGCACTTAACTAGTTCCTGCATTGTCATAAAACACATTTTCTAATGGATAGTTTAAAACTAGTGTACATTAACAAACAGCTTCAACAAATCACTTAGTGAATGCATTTTCAATTATTCAATATCTGGTACAGAAAGACTTTACAATAATATGCTAGATTTAAAAAAAAAAACAGTTGCACAGCCTTTTCCTTAAGTGCTGTCAGACTGTGGCCTCTTTTAGAAATCTATCTGAAATTTTTGATCACTTTTCATTGAAATAAAAAACATGGTGCCAAGCGAAACATATTTTGTACAAAAATCTTGAAGTGTGTTGTCAGTGCAACAGGAAGGTCATTTTAACATGCAAAGCTGTAGCCTAGCTTATGTGAAGCCTTATTCTCACAAAGCAAACAAAGCAACATTTTAATGCTTTTTCTGAATATATTTCTCATGGTAGCTTGCCTAGACCTGCTTGTCATCATGGTTTCTTCAAATGCTGTTTAAATCCTGCGATGTTCAAGGCCCTCATCTTCTGCTCTCATGGTTGTTTTTATCTGTCACAGTTGACAACTAAAATAGAGCATGCAGCCTTTGTTTCATGAAGGTACCTAATGGATATTATCAATCCACCTCACTCGTGTCCCCTTCTCTGTCTCTCTTATGTTCTCTTTCCCTTTGTTTATCTTTCTCTCTCTCTGTCTCTTCCTCTCCCTCTCCCTCTCTATAAGCTGTGTCTATTTTCTCCTGATAAAAGGGACTTTATGAATAAATGATACTGAAATGTTGAGGGTTCAGATACTAAATAATGAATTTCACCACCAGAAACACACCTTCCCCAGTCATAAAATATTGCACCCTCCATATTGATTGTCCTTTGGCATCCAGATGCTGTGCTAGGCTTAACTCAGCAAGGTATTTAAAAAGAAAAGCAGGTTTAGCCAGGATTTATCACACAAGGAATACTTGTAATATCTAACTTGACTGCATAATGAATGGCACACTATTTCTTCATAATGTTAACCCTTTTCTTTGAGTGGAATAATGCAATGAGTGCTTCACTAGAGGGAAAATTTACTTTATGGGATATTAAAGTAAGTGTGGTAATCTGTTCTCTGCTGTTATATTCGAAAGACATTAGATCAAATGTATAGAGTATACATAATTTGGAACCTAAATTTTGTTCTTAACTTCATTTGGGTTCACTAAGAGAAGTATTCACCATCAGAGATCAAATACAGGTCAAATGTATACAAAGATGGGCTGTTACGGATTTATTCAGTGGCATTGCACGGTGCTAGCATCTAGTCTGACTGTTGCATTAAGTGAGTCAGGGTTTTTGCATTGTTGATTCGTTGCTTATATGTGATCTGTTTGTCTGTGTCCCACAAAGATGATTTGTTCTATGCAATTTCTAATGCATATACAATAATAGTATTTGATATGTGCAAACTGTATAGGGTCACAGGTTAGTGATGTTGTACTTGCAGAATTTGCAACCTTTCAAGCTTTCTTATGACTTTTTTACTTAAATGCATTGTGGTTGCGTCAGCTTCTTATCTGCTTGTCTGCCATTGTCTGGAAGATATAATTTACCTTAACTTTCACTGCATATATATCTTACTACTATTTACTGTTTATCAGCCATTACCTAATACATATTAATTTACAGTGAACTATGCAGAATGAAGTATATGTTACTGTAGCATGCTGCTGCCTTCGCTTTCTTCATAATCAGTTCATTGACGGTTCACAAATGAAACTTGAAATATCAAGTCAGTAAGTTTAACAGTATTAGTAGTTCTGCATCCTTATTTATGTGTTACTTTTATTATTTACAATCAGGTTCTGCTGTACTTTAAGAAAACTTTTTTTCTTTCCATATGTACATACTGTATTCAAAACTAAATATTAATTTGGTTGTTTTAGTTTATCAACCAACAGAAGGAAACAGATTACTTTATAGCTACTGATGCAGTAAAGTTGAAAAATATATTTGAGCTACTAGCTGCCTCAATCTTCTTCTCACAAATAGTTGATGAGCTCTCTTAAAGATTGACAAAGTATCAGCCATCAAAGAATGTGTGCTGTTGAATACATTTAAACCAGACAGAAAGTCTCTAACTTTTATTATTGTGATATTAATTTTAACTGCATACATTGCATTTCATTTTTTCATAATATTCAGAATGTGTAGTCATGTCTTAAATACGATTATTGTAATGCCATTGAACAATTTGTGTAAACATGTAAACAAACAAAATTCATTAAAATCATAATCTATGGATAGAGAGATAGGGGGAAAAGAAAGAGAAAGAGGGTGATGGCCAAATAAAAGAGAGACAGACAGACGGAGGAAAAGCAAAAGAGTGTGACATACATACTAGTAATGACACTGCTTTATAGCTAGGAATGTGTTTAGCATTGTGTAATACTTAACTAGAACATTTAGTTATGTTACAGCAAATATGGGCACATTAATTTCATTAACTTAGAGTCACAGAGCTGTATGCACATACACACACACACACACACACACACACATATATATATATATATATATATATATATATATATATATATATATATATATATATATATATATGGATAAAGTTAACCCGGTCACCAAAACGATAAACAACTTTGAAATGAAACAGTATGATGACCCAGAAGGTAAAACAGTAAAGGATAGACCGAAGCTGCCACAGGAAACACACATTTAATCCACAAGCCACAAAGAGTTCACATAAACGCCTCCAAATACACAGTACGTTTTCGTTTCTCCTACTTCATCAGATGTGGGCTGTTTCCAAAGCTAGCACCTTTTATAAAGCACTTTATTTCAATTAACAAATCACCTTTGCTGAGCAATCAACTTGTAATTAAAAAAAAGTGCTTTTGTGCTTTTAACCTGATGTTAACATTTTATGTTTAACATGATAAAAATTTAAAGATGTATGCCAATACATTACTAAAATACAAAATCTTATTATAAATAACCATTCACTTTTAAAACTGTGTTCAATTTTGGTAAAATGCATGAATGAATTAAAAAATAATAAGTAAAAAAATGAAATGAAACTTTCCATTGGTGAAAGAAATACTTCTGCAAAAACCAATCCATTTAGCACCATCTAGTGGCCAAATAAAGATTTTGCAAGGAACATCAAAATAAACCATTCCCTTTTCCTTAAAACATAACTTACATAGAGTGTGTTCTAAAAATGCCTACTTTAATATATGTTTTGTCTATAAACAAATACATATGTTAAAAATATATAATTAACATATTACCATTTAATTAAAAACATATTAAAAACCATGTTATTAAAATGTCATTCAAATGAACATTGTAATAAAAATTACTTAAAAAAAATTGTTTAGTAAAAAGTATGTAGAGAGTTTAAAAAGCATTTAGGACACTTTATAAGGTTTGAGCAACTTTCTTGAAATTCCTGTTAGACACATATTACAATTTGGCTGATCTTATTTTCAAAAGGGGGGGGGGGGGCTATGGAAATATTTTCGTTAAGACCAGGAGCTTTGTTTGCCTCTAGTAATAGTTGCCAGTACAGCTCCCTATATTCTATTCTTTCTTCCCACAGCCCTCCCCTTTTATCTATGTCTACTCTCTCAATAACATAAAATGTAAATTGTGCCTCCGGGCATTCCTTAGTGTGCTTGTACAGTGCATTTGTTTCCTTGTTTACCTGTATGTCATACATATGCTCGTATCTTCTCCTTTTTAGTTTCCTTTCTGTTTTTCCAACATAAAAACCTTGGCATGTCTTACACAATGCCAGGTATACCAAGCCTTTAGAATCACAATTATTAAAGTCCCTACTTTCTAGCTTTATGTTTCTACTTTCTATAAAAACGTCTTCTTTGTTTATAACATTGGTACATTGCGAACAATGACATTTAAATGTTCCTTTCTTTGTTCTCCTATTAGGATATCGGGTATCTGTATTACCTTCCAATAGTTTTTTGAGATTATTGGAATTTTTATATACTACCTTTAAATTACTTTTCAAGATGTTGTCCAAATTGGTAAAAACTATGACTCTATTCCATTAATTTTCAACTATTTCTCACTATCCTTGTCATGATGATGATGATTTTATGGAAAAAATGAATGTTCTTAGAAAAATGTTTAAGAATAGAAGTTATCCTGACTGGTTAATAGAAAAGACGGAGATAGAGGTGATGGAGGGTAGGAAGAGTAAATTTAAACCTATATTGGGTATAGATGCTACTGAAAAGGAAGTAAATACAAGAAAGGTGGATGAGAATTTCAGTAATGCATTGGTATTAGAGTACAATGCCAGTTCAAGGATAGTGAGAGAAATAGTTGAAAATGAATGGAATAGATTCATAGCTTTCACTGATTTGGACAACATCTCGAAAAGTAATTTAAAGGTAGTATATAAAAATTCCAATAATCTCAAAAAACTATTGGAAGGTAATACAGATACCCGATATCCTAATAGGAGAACAAAGAAAGGAACATTTACATGGGGTCATTGTTCGCAATATACCTATGTTATAAACAAAGAAGACGTTTTTATAGAAAGTAGAAACATAAAGCTAGAAAGTAGGGACTTTAATAATTGTGATTCTAAAGGCTTGGTATACCTGGCATTGTGTAAGACATGCCAAGGTTTTTATGTTGGAAAAACAGAAAGGAAACTAAAAAGGAGAAGATACGAGCATATGTATGACATACAGGTAAACAAGGAAACAAATGCACTGTATAAGCATGCTAAGGAATGCCCGGAGGCACAAGTTACATGTTATGTTATTGAGAGAGTAGACATAGATAAAAGGGGAGGGCTGTGGGAAGAAAGAATAGGATATAGGGAGCTGTACTGGCAACTAATACTAGAGGCAAACAAAGCCCCTGGTCTTAACGAAAATATTTCCATAGCCCCCCTCCCTTTTGAAAATAAGATCAGCCAAATTGTAATATGTGTCTAATAGGAATTTCAAGAAAGTTGCTCAAACCTTATAAAGTGTCCTAAATGCTTTTTAAACTCTCTACATATTTTTTACTAAACATCTTTTTTACTAGGTAATTTTTATTACAATGTTCGTTTGAATGCAATTTTAATAACATGTTTTCTTATACGTTTTTAATTAAATGGTAATATGTTAATTATATATTTTTAGCATATGTATTTATTTATAGACAAAACATATATTAAAGTCGGCTTTTTTAGAACATACTCTATGTAAGTTATGTTTTAAGGAAAAGGGAATGGTTTGTTATTTTGATGTTCCTTGCAAAATCTTTATTTGGCCACTAGATGGTGCTAAATGGATTGTTTTTTGCAGAAGTATTTCTTTCATTAATGGAAAGTTTCATTTCATGTTTTACTTATTTATTATTTTTTAATTCATTCATGCATTTTACCAAAATTGAACACAGTTTTAAAAGTGAATGGTTATTTATAATAAGATTATGTGATTTAGTAATGTATTGGCATACATCTTTAAATTTTTATCATGTTAAACATAAAATGTTAACATCAGGTTAAAAGCACAAAAGCACTTTTTTTAATTACAAGTTGATTGCTCAGCAAAGGTGATTTGTTAATTGAAATAATGTGCTTTATAAAAGGTGTTAGCTTTGGAAACAGCCCACATCTGATGAAGTAGGAGACACGAAAACGTACTGTGTATTTGGAGGCGTTTATGTGAACTGTTTGTGGCTTGTGGATTAAACTTGTGTTTCCTGTGGCAGCTTCGGTCTATGCTTTATTGTTTTACCTTCTGGGTCATCATACTGTTTCATTTCAAGGTTTTTATCATTTTGGTGACCGGGTTAACTTTATTCATTTATAGTTTTTGTTGCTAGCCTTATGGAAGGTGAAACGAGCATGGAAGGTGACGAATGGACCAACAAGGAAGAGGTTGGTCAAACCAGGAAATTGATTGGGCAATTGTCCCAATTGATAGATCATTTGACTCCATTGAGCCAGTCAATGGTTGAGTGTGTTAACAGGGCGTTTGAGGGGAAGAACCAGGAAGTAAATGGCCGGCAAAAACGGCGGGAAGATGGGCGCAATGGTGGTGCATCTATTTCTTGTAGTTCTACTTCAAATAACACTAATTTTTACAACACACCAAGGATTTTGGCAGGAAGAGGGGAAACTAATAGTAGTGGAAGAAGTGAACAAGTGGATGCATCAAAATCGGCTGGTTCGCCAGCTGGCAATGGACAAAGTGAATCTGTAATGGACTTCCATAACTGGCTGTAGGTTAGTTTTTTGGCAGATTTTAAAAACAAAACAGCCAGATCTGAACCAGTTTCTGAAAGCTATGCAGTGAAACTGGTCAGCTTTGAAAAACTGCTGTACAAATATAAATCATTGTACATTGAAAATGCTTATTTAACTGAATGCATTTCTGAAAATATAGTCCCCAAGGGGCTAAGAATTTTTAAATTTCCCAATAATGTTGTGTTTGGTAGCAATATGTATAAAGAACTTGTAGAAATTTACAACAGATGTGGGCTTGATGTATTATGATGTATGATAGTAGAAAACAATAGAGTGAAAGATGAATTGTTAAAGGAAGTAGAAATGTTGAATGTATAAAAGATGATTTGATTCACACCGTTCCTGAGGAAAGAGTGAAGTATGATAATATTAGGAGGGACATAGAGGGACAGTGCAATGAATTAATTAAACGTCAAGTAAAAAAACTTGAAATAGACTTAAATGAGTTTAAGAATGATAGTGCATACCCTAAACCTAAGTTAGGAGGGAGGCACTGGGAATGGAGGAACACTGAGGCAGGAAAAGGAAATGTGAGGGTCAGTGAACGTGTGATAGATTTGGATGATTTTAGAGATGATTTTTGTGAGGAACAACCTTTAAGGAGATCTGAAAGGTTAAAAAATAGGGATGGCTACCAAAATGAAAGACGGGACTCGAATTTTCGAGGGGAAGCAAGAAAGGAGAGGATGAGGTACTGAGTATGGCTAGTACCAACCACCCCGACTTAGAAATTTCAGACATTGTTCAAGATTAAATTAACCCTTTTAAATTTATTAAGTGTGATTTTAGTATTTATAATTTTAGTCACATACTTTTAACAAATGAACATTTTAGTTTATTAAGTAAGGGTATCAAATTTATTCCTTGGAACAAAGGAGATCTTGTCAGAACATTAATGGATGTAAAAGAATTTACTAGAAAAATTAATTTTCAAACCATTTTTAGTCAGAATATTAAATATGAACCAACAAGAATGACTAGGAAAAGTGTATTTAATTCCCCCCTACATCCCCAGATAAAAAACTTGGAAAATATAATAGAAAGAAGGGTTAGGGATAGTTTTAATAAGGTAAAATACAAAAATAACCTGAACCCACTTGAAAGTAAGACCTTAAAAGAAATTAGGGGTGACAAAAATTTAAAAATTATGAAACCAGACAAGGGTGGCGGAATGGATCTTATGGACAATATGACTTATGAGGGGAAAATGAATGAAATTTTGAGGGATCCTGACAAATATTCCAATGTGTCTATAAATGAAATCAATATAGCGTACAGACGTATAGATATGGTACTAGAGGAATTATTGGTAGATGGTTTAATATAAAGTATGACATATGGTTACTTAAAAGTGGAGAAGCCAAGAATACCCACCATGTTCGGGATTCTGAAAATACATAAGGATGAAACGAATCCACCCTTGCGACCAATAGTTTCGGCTGAAGGATCTAAAACCTTTCCACTTGCTAAGTTTATAGATGGGAAATTGAAGGCAGTGTGGGTAAAAAGGTGCAATATATTAAAAGACTCTTGGGATTTTTTAAGAGGTTTAAAACAGGATTTATGGAAAGAGCATCTAAGATTTTTGACTATAGATATAGTAGACTTGTTTTCAAGCATACTCCATGAACAAGGATTAAAATTACTGGAAGAAATAGTGTTTTAAGACAACACTTGAAGTCATAATGAATGTACAGTAATTATGCAGTTGATTGATCTGGTTTTAAAGTATAACTTTATTTATTTTAAGGGAGAATACTTTCACCAGATAAAGGGGGTAGCAATGGGGGCAGCCTGTGCCTCTGCATATGCAAATTTGGTATTGGCTAAATGGGAAGAGAAATTTGTTTTGCAATCACAATATAAGAGGTGTTGGATACAATATAAGAGATTTCTGGAAGACATTTGTATTCTCTGGGTGGCATCGAATGAACAGGTACCAGTATTTATTGATTTTTTTTTTAAATTCAAGTACAGATTTTTTAGAATTTACTTATTCCTTGAGTGAAGATACCCTAGAATTCTTGGACATTGAAATATATAAAAAAGACAATACATTTCAGTCCAAGGTTTATAGAAAAAAGCCCTACTCGAACTCTTACCTGCATTATAAGAGTGCTCATCCTATGTCTTATAAAAGAAATATAGTAAAAGGCCAGTATATTAGGTCATGTAGGATGACTTCAAATGATGATGACTTTATGGAAGAAATGAATGTTCTTAGAAAAATGTTTAAGTTATCCTGACTGGGTAATAGAAAAGACGGAGATAGAGGTGATGGAGGGTAGGAAGAGTAAATTTAAACCTATATTGGGTATAGATGCTACTGAAAAGGAAGTAAATACAAGAAAGGTGGATGAGAATTTCAGTAATGCATTGGTATTAGAGTACAATGCCAGTTCAAGGATAGTGAGAGAAATAGTTGAAAATGAATGGAATAGATTCATAGCTTTCACTGATTTGGACAACATCTCGAAAAGTAATTTAAAGGTAGTATATAAAAATTCCAATAATCTCAAAAAACTATTGGAAGGTAATACAGATACCCGATATCCTAATAGGAGAACAAAGAAAGGAACATTTAAATGTGGTCATTGTTCGCAATGTACCTATGTTATAAACAAAGAAGACGTTTTTATAGAAAGTAGAAACATAAAGCTAGAAAGTAGGGACTTTAATAATTGTGATTCTAAAGGCTTGGTATACCTGGCATTGTGTAAGACATGCCAAGGTTTTTATGTTGGAAAAACAGAAAGGAAACTAAAAAGGAGAAGATACGAGCATATGTATGACATACAGGTAAACAAGGAAACAAATGCACTGTACAAGCACACTAAGGAATGCCCGGAGGCACAATTTACATTTTATGTTATTGAGAGAGTAGACATAGATAAAAGGGGAGGGCTGTGGGAAGAAAGAATAGAATATAGGGAGTTGTATTGGCAACTAATACTAGAGGCAAACAAAGCTCCTGGTCTTAACGAAAATATTTCCATAGCCCCCCCCCCCTTTTGAAAATAAGATCAGCCAAATTGTAATATGTGTCTAATAGGAATTTCAAGAAAGTTGCTCAAACCTTATAAAGTGTCCTTAATGCTTTTTAAACTCTCTACATACTTTTTACTAAAGATTTTTTTTATTAAGTAATTTTTATTACAATGTTCATTTGAATGCAGTTTTAATAACATGGTTTTTAATAAGTTTTTTTAATTAAATAGTAATATGTTAATTATATATTTTAACATATGTATTTATTTATAGACAAAACATATATTAAAGTAGACATTTTTAGAACACACTCTATGTAAGTTATGTTTTAAGGAAAAGGGAATGGTTTGTTATTTTGTTGTTCCTTGCAAAATCTTTGTTTGGCCACTAGATGGTGCTAAATGGATTGGTTTTTGCAGAAGTATTTCTTTCACCAATGGAAAGTTTCATTTCATTTTTTACTTATTTATTATTTTTTAATTCATTCATGCATTTTATCAAAAGTGAACACATTTTTAAAAGTGAATGGTTATTTATAATAAGATTATGTGATTTAGTAATGTATTGGCATACATCTTTAATTTTTTATCATATTAAACTTCTATATGGAGCCCCTCTTCTAACCAATTTGTCTGTTACCAACACCTCTAAGCTCGAAGCTTGCTATAATAAGATCTCTAAATTTGCCACCAAATCCAAAACATCAACTCACCACTGCCTCAGCCTTCACTCTCTGAACTGGTTAGAACTCCCTAACCACCTAGACTATCTACAACTAACCACTGCTCACAAACTAATATTCTCCCCTGATAAATGTCCAGCCTTAAAGGACATCCTTCCTCCATACATCCCTAACAGATCACTGAGATCTGAACACCAAAACCTAATCTCCATTCTTAAACCCAAACGACCCGCTGGCCAGCTTTTACTCTCCTTTTCTCTAGGTAAATGGAACTCTCTGCCTCCTTCACGTAGGACTATACCCAACACTGAATCCTTCAAAACTCAACTTTTAAAATGGAACTCTCTGCCTCCTTCACTTAGGACTATACCCAACACTGAATCCTTCAAAACTCAACTTTTAAAAATGGAACTCTCTGCCTCCTTCACTTAGGACTATACCCAACACTGAATCCTTCAAAACTCAACTTTTAAAAATGGAACTCTCTGCCTCCTTCACTTAGGACTATACCTAACACTGAATCCTGCAAAACTCAACTTTTTCTTCACCTATCTTCCAAATGGAAATGCTCCTGCTTTCACCCCACTTAAATTCTAGGGACTCCCAACTAAGCTCTCCTTATCCCCACTCCACTGTACTATCATACTTATTCTTATTTCTCAAAAGATCCAGAACTAGCACACTTTAATTGACTCCAAGCATGTAAATATTGTTTCATCAAAAAAAAAAAAACACTCTGTCGTCAAGTTGTTAAACTGTCTCATAATGTATATTACACTCTGCAACTCTCGAATGTATGAACTCTACTCTTGTATTTCACTTTGTAACCTTTATTTTCTATTTTGCAACCTATACTGTATGGTATTTCACTTTGCAACCTTTATTTGAATTTTGTAACCTATATTGTATTATACTGTTCATGGAGCTTTTCTCCCCGGGCCTCCACTGAAAATGGGCACTTCTTGGCCCAGTGGACTTCCCCGGTAATCAAACTGAAAATAAATAAATAAATAAAATGTTAACATCAAGTTAAAAGCACAAAAGCACTTTTTTAATTACAAGTTGATTTCTCAGCAAAGGTGATTTGTTAATTGAAATAATGTGCTTTATAAAAGGTGTTAGCTTTGGAAACAGCCCACATCTGATGAAGTAGGAGAAAAGAAAATATACTGTGTATTTGGAGGCGTTTATGTGAACTGTTTGTGGCTTGTGGATTAAACTTGTGTTTCCTGTGGCAGCTTTGGTCTATGCTTTATTGTTTTACCTTCTGGGTCATCATACTGTTTCATTTCAAGGATGTATATATATATATATATATATATATATATATATATATATATATATATATATATAGCTTACAATCAAAATCCACTTGTTTGAAATCGTGGCACTCAAGGTCCACAATGCCGAACTGCAATATTATGAACCATAATAACGAATGTAGAGCTGCATTTGTTATTATGAGATTGGCATTGTGAATGTTGATTTCGGCACAGTGGGAAGTGGGGGATTTTCCATTTTCCTCACTGTAGTGCGATCTCGGAGTTGGTATATTTAAGTTGCAGGGGGTGTGGGGGGTGCAGGAGGGAGCTTGACTCCTGCAAAACATTGATGCTAATACTGACTTTCGATTCTGAAAGTTTGGTGTTGTGAATGGGACCGTCGCGGTGATGATTTCCAACTTTATGAAGGGATCGGTGAGTATATTTTTGCAGTTTTGGTTCGGCATTGTGCATAAACGCACAACTGCCATTCCGAATTTTGATAGTAAACCTATATGTGTGTGTGTGTGTGTGTGTGTGTGTGTGTGTGAGTTTAATTACAGATATGGTATTCCAAAGATAATACTAATAAATACTAATAACTAATAATACTATAATAAATATTAAATTCATTATAAATAAGTAATAAAACTCTATAAGCCCAATAATGAAAATAATACAAATAATTGGAATTTAACTACTAAAACAGAAATATGTTTCATGTTTGGATATTCAAGCAAGTGTATGCTGTATCCCTGAATCTAATGTGAATTTAAAGTGTTCTGCCAATGCGGCACTTAAAAAACTAAATGTATTCTAACATTTCTAAGCTATAGGTCATAATTTTGCCTTATGGCTTGTAGGCTACTCAAGTCTTGAGAAATTAATTTTATTTATATTATTTTCTCCCCAATGAAGTAAGCATTCCTAATGTAGCAAATATACTTCCAAGACAAATATTTCATAAAAATCTGATAGAGTTTTGCCTCTCCAGAAAAAAAAAAAAAACAGCATCAATGCTGGAAAAAGTATGTTCATTTAAATAAACATGTTGTGTTTTATATCATTATCTTTTCCTGTGTTGCTGGTGATTTCTTTTTTTTGTGCTAAACAAACTCTTGGGTTTTTCACTTATAAATAAATTTAGAATTGCAGAGCATTTATCTGACATTAGGCACCAATGCATCAACAACGCTTTGTATAAACACACACTGAAACATCCCAGTGCAAATTTTAATTTTACCATTATTGATAAGATTCAAGGCAACAGAGGAAAGATTTCTGGTTGGCATGACACTTTGAACAAATTAGAAAAAAGATGGATCATTAATTTGGGTGGCCTTTTTCCCCCTGGTTTAACTCATTACATCTGAGTGACGTCTCCAGGTGCATCTGCAGTTACCTCCTACTGCTCCTCTAGGCATCAAATATTACTTGCTCATACTTGCATTAGTAATTCCAAAACCCATGCTACACACAAGGTATTAGAATATTTTACCTTGAAAAATACAAGATGGCAAACACAACAGTATTGATATTTGACCTCTGTCAGTGAGTATTTGTTAGAATTGTAAGGTGATAACTTAATTTTTAAAAGCTCAGGTCACACCCACTAGGAGCTAAAGGTACACACTCAAAAGAGTTGTACTGGAGGGAATGAGTTAAATGAACATTTGTAGTATACCAGTTGATGTAATGATGATTGACAGGTGTTCTTTATATAAGGCAAGCAGCCTTTTTAGTTCTTTTTTTGCTTTTTGTATTTTCACTAATGAAGGCTTAATTTGCAAGCCGAAACAGGTTTGGATTTTGTATTGTAGGCTTTTTGTCTTTTTTATGTGCCTTTTGGCATTATTAGAATTAAAGTACATCATTTTTAAGGGGCATCATTGTCTGCTGGTCTACGTTGTCTTTTTGGAATGCTTTTTGAGACCTGGCAGTTGCATTATGTGCCGGGACTGTGCTTTGATGTTACTTGTTTTTTTTCCCCTGCTGTGGGTCTGTGGTGCACTGCACGTTGCTGTTTTTACAGCTTAGTATATAGAATCCTGTAGTCATCGTGGGATCCTTTCTCTATTATATATTTCTTTTTCAGTACCATGGCAATTTTTATTTTTTTCTAATTTTCCTTCAGGGTTGTTAACCTTGGACCTTATTGGTTAGACGTCTTTTTTCTGGCATCCTGCAAATTACCGCTAATTGACAGAGAAGAGAGCAGTTTGTGTTTTTGGTTGGTGTTGTTTGGATCGAGGAAGTCGGGCATTTTTTTTACCTTTGAATTATTGCTAGACTGTACGGGCTGTGTCTATACCAGGATTACCAATTGAGCTTTGGACTTATATTTTATTTTGGGACCATTTACTTATGGCTTTTGTTGGCACTGCTGGTTATTTCTGTTGACTGGCGTAACAAACAATGGCTCGTTGGGACATCCAGTTGGTTTTCTACATCTAGTAACTGGTCATTCTTCCTACTTCAGACATAATGTTGTATTTCTAATTACATGAATATAACTGTGTATCAATACATATTCCTTTGGGTTTGGATTTGTTTTTTTTACATCAGGAATAATCAGGTTTGTTAACCTTGGGCCTTATTGCATATTGGTTAGACGTCTTTTTTCTGGCGTCTTGGAAATTACCGCTAATTAACGGAGAAGGGAGCAGTTTGTATTTTCGGTTGGTGGCGTTTGGATCAAGGAAGTCGGGCATTTTTTTTCATCTTTGAATTATTGCTGGACTGTACGGGCTGTGTCTACACCAGGATCACCAATTGAACTTTGGACTTATATTTTATTTTGGGACCATTTACTTATGGCTTTTTTTGGTGCCACTGGATATCTTTGTTTACTGGCGTAACAAACAACGGCTTGTTGGGATATCCAGTTGGTTTTCTACATCTAGTAACTGGCCATTCTTTTTACTTTGGACACAATGTTGTATTTCTAATTACATGAATATAACTGTGTATTAATATATATTCCTTTGGGTTTGGATTCGTTTTTTCATATCAGGAATAATCAGGTGACTTTTTTTTTTTCGACTTTTTAACTAGCCGGTTTGGCTGGAAGTTGGGAATATTTATTTCTCCACTAATGTCATGGTTATGTAACAACTAAGTGTGTTTTTCACTTTTTGACCATCTGGTTTGGCTGCAAGTGGGAAATATTAATTTTCAGATTGTTGTTTTGTTAAATAACAATTTTTTATGTACTACTGGAACTGAATTACGAACCAAATATTTTGGACCTATATGAGATTTAACATTTAGCTGAATGTTTCTAGCACTTGTGTTCATTGTTTAAAATACTGATTATGTCTTATATTCCGTGTATCTACAGAGTGTTTTTGTATCTAGTTTTGTACTAACATTTTGATTGTGAATGCCTTTTTATGTGGTCGATACATAATAGACTTCAACAGTAAAATACTGATAGAGTAATAGATAATTGTCAAGGGTACACCTCTGGGTTTACAGTCCATTTTGTATATTATTTAGACTAGGTTAGGGTAAATTTTTTACATTGATGCCTTTAGCTATGTTATTTAACATTGGCCTTTTTACAATGATGGGCTATATTTTTCTCTTATAGGGGTGATGTCCTTTTCCTTATCATATTGCTGCTTTATTCTTGCCCTGATTTTAGTTTTGGGTTGTAAGGTGTTTGTACTGTTTTTCTGTTTTTTGAGATTGCCTTTGGTCCATGTATAATTTATTCCTATCCAATGTACTGTGTTAATATTGACTATTGTTGGTTGATTCTTCCTATAATTTCTTGGGTAGTAACAAGCATATGGTTTTGACTGATATTGTCCTATTGAATTTTGGACTCTGTATTTTGGTTGATGCTACACCGAGAGTTTTGTATGATTGTACTACTATTGCCCAGGCCTAGTTGCTGCTTAGCAGTTGTACTGGACGCAGTTCTTAATTTTGGAATGTGGGGATGAGTTTTCTTTGATTGGTATCACAGTTTCCAAATAATTTTTGAAGTAAGAATTACATTGATATTATCTTTGTACCATTTTTCTGCTATTGTCCAGGCCTAGTGGCTGTTTAGCAGTTGCACTGGATGCAGCTTTCAATTTTGGAATGTGTACATAAGGTTCCTTTGGTTGATATGCATAGCTTCCAAATATCGTTTGAAGTAAGCATCACACTAATAGTTATTATTATCTCTTAAGATATTATTTTGGATCTTATATACTTTGGATATGGACATTAATGGACTGTTACAAGGCCTTGCCTCTGATCGTAATGATTTGGGCTTTTTTTAGGCTAGATGATTCACATCCTGAACAGGACTATTGTATTTCCACCCGTGAACAGGAATCACGTACTGCCCTTTTTTTTAAAACTGGGCAAGAGTATGAAACTATTACGCAGTAACGTTGGGCACTTGAGATTATTCAAGGCCTATAAGGCTAAGAACATTACCCCTAGGGGACTTAGGCTCAAGGTCCAACCATTGGTTCACAATCCTAATGAGAATTTATTGAAGGCTTGGGGGGCAGCCCAACATAAGGCCACTATGGGACTTGTTGAGGTCTTAATTGATCATTATGAGACGACCATTGATCAGGATTTGATTGTTGTTACTAATATGTGTGAATCCATCAAGAAATTTGAAGAGCAGCCTTTATTTGTGTCCCTTTTTACCAAACTTAGGGACAAATTGTTGGTACACGAGACACAACTTAAAGAAAAGAAAAAAACACAAGTTTCTGAGAGATTTAACTGATTATTCTCTTGGGGATCCTTTTTCAAAAACACAGGTTAAACATGTTAGATTTCAGAATTCACCTCGGTTTGTCCCTAGGAGGAAGAGACCACGTTCTATTTTAAAAACATCAGGGTCACAACATGAGACTTCAGCTGAGGATTCTTCCTCTGCTGTTGAATCTGATGTGCAGGGCACCACAGACTCACCTACACCTAAGCAAAATAACAGTACCCCTTTAGGTATACACAAAGGAGGGAGGAAGAAAACACAAGTGCCGTACAAAACATGGAGGGCTTGTTAACGCATGTTTGCCCAGAAATAAATAATTCCAATATGCTTAATATTTCTTCACACACTCTGTCATCAATGCAGATTGATGTTCTGAATAAAGGATTGTCTTTTATTCCTGGTTTCTTTGTTGCTGAGGACAATTTTGCTAATGACATTCTTTCCTTCTGTAGGCTATTGAATTTAAAACTTTTCTTTCAGGACAAATCTACTTCTGGCTCTCATGAGGATTTTCACTACCATAAATCTACATTTTTACCACCTATGAACCTTAATGTTTTGCTCTTTCAGAGAAGTGTGCTTGGGGATTTACATTTTGATGGTAGGGAACATCAAGTAGACCATAACAATGTCTCAAAGGTTGAATTTTAATGCATACAGGAGTTAGCTTCTAACCATGAATTAGTAATTTTGGCTGCTGACAAAGGGGGAGCGGTGGTTGTGCAAGATTGGGCCAAATACAATAGGGAGGCCTTGAGACAGTTTTCTGATGTTTGCTATTGTACACATTTGCCTTTACATCCTACGATTTCTTACCAAAAACAAATTGATTAATTTTGTATCCATAGCTGAAGAAGGCGGCATTATTTCTAGGTATATCAAAAAACAATTGACTGTCTCTGATCCGGTTTGCCTTGCATCTATTTTTTACCAAAGGTACACAGAAATCTGGAAAATCGACCAGGTAGACTATTGTGTCTGGCCATGGTTCATTAACTGAACCCTTATCTCAATATTTAACCAAATATTTAAAACCTTTGCTCCCCCTGGTCAGATCTAGAATTCAGGATACAACTGAATTCCTACAAATTGTCTCTGATTCACAATTGGAATCTGATTAGTTATTGTGTAGCCTCGATGTATCATCATTATATATGAATATCCCCCATAGGGCTGGTATTGAGGCTTTGAAATATTGGTTGGAGGTTTCTGGACTATATACATCTAGTTTTAATGCCTTTTTGCTTATAATGACTGACCATATCCTGACAAAGAATGTGTTTTTGTATCAGAATACCATTTATTTATAGATTAGGGGAACAGCCATGGGTGCTTCTTTTGCTCCGATTTATGCTGATTTATTTATGGCTTTCTTAGAGTTTCAAATGATTTATGACTCTAATCACAGCATTTTTCTGCATGGCATGGAGATATGGTGGCATTATTTGGATGATTGCTGGTTGGTTTGGAGGTCTGATTTTTTTGTATCTACAGGAGTTTGTTGATTATTTAAATTTGAATAAGTGGGGAATTTAATTTACAGTCAACTACAGTAAGGAAGAAATTATCTTTTTGGATGTGTTGGTCACCAAGAATTCTGACAACACTTTAAATACTGTGTTTCACTGCAAGTTCCCCCAATACAACTCGTACCTCTATGCCACCAGCTATCATCCACCACATATATGTCGAAATATACCTAAGTCTCCATATATGAGGGTTAAACGTATTTGTTCAGACAACTCCACTTATTTAGCACATTGTGAAGACCTCACGGCCAGGTTTATTCAAAGGGGCTACAAATTGGGACAAGTATTATCAGCTAGGAATTCGGTTGATTCTATGCACAGGGAACAACTGTTGAATTACAATAAGACTGAGTCCAATAACACTCCAGCATTGCGTTTGACCACTGCTTATGGTCGGAATACCACCAGACTTATTGATAGTGTACAACACAATTGGAACATGCTTTTGGCTGATGAAAGATTATGTGAATTTATTAATCATAGGTGTATGTTTTCTTTCAGGAAAGGTAGGAATTTGGGTTCCCTTTGTAATCATTACAAGAAGGGACATTATCCCTTAGGGACCTATATTCAGAGAACTCTCTTAGGTGATAGTCTAAGTGGTTGTTTCCCTTGTGGCCACTGTGTTTATTGCTGCAGGATGAACAAAACCAAATGTTTTACTAGTAGTAACACTGGTACTGTTTATAACATTTCTGTATTTGCCAATTGTCAGTCTGATTGGGTCATCTATTTGGTTACATGTAGTTGTTCTGCATTCTACGTAGGGCAAACTTCTAGGCCTGTCAAATTTAGAATTGCAGAGCATTTATCTGACATTAGGCACCAACGCACCAACAACGCTTTGTATAAACACACACTGAAACATCCCAGTGCAAATTTTAATTTTACCATTATTGATAAGATTCAAGGCAACAGAGGAAAGATTTCTGGTTGGCATGACATTTTGAACAAATTAGAGAAGAGATGGATCATTAATTTGGGTGGCCTTTTTCCCCCTGGTTTAAATGAACATTTGTAGTATACCAGTTGATGTAATGATGATTGACAGGTGTTCTTTATATAAGGCAAGCAGCCTTTTTAGTTCTTTTTTTGCTTTTTGTATTTTCACTAATGAAGGCTTAATTTGCAAGCCGAAACAGGTTTGGATTTTGTATTGTAGGCTTTTTGCCTTTTTTATGGGCCTTTTGGCATTATTAGAATTAAAGTACATCTTTTTTAAGGGGCATCATTGTCTGCTGGTCAATATTCACTGACACCACAACAAGCCCTGACGCACCAACAATGAACCCTAACACTGACTGTTTTCATGGTCAGTTCTGCAGTGTTTTATCCTGCAAATACATCAGCTCAAATGAAAATATGTACATACAACTGCAGTCACCTTCTGAAATGAAAAATTTAGGTACAACAAACTTCCTTTACCTTCATTTCATGATTATCTTTCAGTCCCCCTTTCAAGCACACAGACAGCACTTGACTTCAATCCCTTGTGATTCTCAGTTGTATTAGCTGGCTTGCATTTATTTGTGACAAAAATACTTCAACAACCAAGACAGAAAAAAAAAAAGATCACTGTTTGACTGATTACAATCACTGGAAGTAATGTAAAGGTTCATATTGTTGGTAGCCACCTTTCAGAGCTAAAATGTGCCATTTTACAACTTTATACAGGACAGCATGCACAGCAGGCTGGATATGGCACTGGATGAAACTATTTATTTGATATAGTGCTGTTCCGTCAGAAAGTACTTTTCTAGAGAAAGAAACTCTGTCAATTATATGTGAAGCAGCTGCATAGCAGTTTATGATGGCTAACTTTCAAATTAAGGTTGCACTGCAGCAAGTAACTGGCATCCTATTACTGCAAGAATCTGTAATGAAGACAATGAAAATAAGGAAAGGAAAGCAGTATGTGTAAGTCTTGGAACCTTTCCTGTGATATAAAAGTGAAGAAAGAAAAGTGTTTCATACACAGTCTTGCATAACACAAGTTTAGCTGGCAGTGACTCAAAATAATGGGAGATGACAGTGAGGGAATGAGTGCAATCATCTGTCCTGCAAAAATTAAAAATCGCACAGTTAAAAATATGTATATATTAATAAAAATAGCTGCATGTATAAATATATTTAGTGACCTACAAAAACACTACTGTAATAAAGGAAGAGATAATATTGCCAGTCTATAATCAGGAAGAATAAACTAACAGAAAAAAATGCCTATATTATTAAATACCTCAAACAATGCCAAAACAAACTGTGAAGAAGTATTCTGAGATGTCCTTGTCAGACAAAGTAAATAATTGTTTAAGGCTACAGAAATCACTGTTACTGAAGCAGGCACCCAGGATTTGTCAGACACTATCTCAGCCTGGCTGAGGATCTTATTGATGGCTCAGATATTTCTGACCATCAGGAAGGCCCATATTCAACTTATGAAAACTGTCAATTTCACATGATTCAGTACCAGAAATTTCTGTTAGACCAGCTAAATAAAACATGCCTGGTTGAATTATTTTCAGACAACTGGCATTGCATTACAGGAGACAAATGGACTTACCAAGCCAAAAACAGAGGCTCTAAAACAAATCAACAACGCAATAGAAAAGGTACCATCTATGGAACAATACCTCATTGTTCCAAGTCTTCCAGATTGCAGAAGACACCTCATATTTCTTGCAGGATCAGAGCATTATCAATTATGTCATACAACTGCTGCAAGCCTTGGGATACACAGTCAACATTCAAAGCAACTACCAGTCTATTTCATGGCATTAACAACACAAACTCAGCTATTCCATGCCTGAAAAGTGATGTGGTACATCAACAAACGGATGGCAATGGACCTAAATCTCAACATTCAACTGCAGGCCAGATTTGTACCAGAAAAGAAAATTCACTAGCAGACACCCCTGACAGCATATGCATTTCCACCTATTCCTTTGATGTACAAAGTTCTACTGAAGATCGGTAATCCTGATAGCTCCAGACTGGCCAAGACAACATTGCCTCTACCTCTATGCCCATTACTTCTAACACAGAACAACTACAAGATCCCATATTCAGCCAAATGGAAAAGATTCCTCATTTGGAGTGCAGCAAAGGAGAAAATGTCTCATTGATAAACATAGCACACATCCTGGAATACTTAGCAGAACTGTTCCACAATGGCCTGTCCTACTCCTCCATTAAGATTCATGCATCAGCAATTTCAGCAGAGTACAACATGGATCCTCGTTACAGGCTTTAATGGCAGTACAGCCTTTCCTTATCTTCCATGAACCAGGCTATTCATTTACCTACATTCTCCCCAACCCACAGAACAGGGACTATCTGGACAGAACTAAGCTCAGCAGAAAATTTCTAAACAGACAATCTCAAAATGGATAGGAAATTGCATTAGATTCTGCTACTCTTTTCATGGAAACATCTACATTTATGGTAGGTACAAAACTGTACTTTTCTTATTCCAGAGGGAATAAAGGCAGGACTAGCTGGAATAGAGGTGCATACAACTTTTTAAAGAAACTTAATGTCATTGGTGGGATTGTTAGAATGTCGTGAGTGATGTCAAAAAAAAGGAGGTATTAACTGTTTGAACTTTAGTCTGAGGCAACAATACAATTTCAGGAATGAGATAATGCCCCTTTAAATTAAATGTGTGTCTCTAGGGCTAAATAATGGAAACTGGTGAATCTAATCAGGGTAGCGATGTAGCATTGCCTCAGGCCACATAAACTGAGCCTAGGGATATTTATTACATAACCTCAGAGATAAGATTATGGTTGGATGACTACGCTGACATAAAGGAAAAGGTACATTTTGGCCTTGAGAAGCAAACACTTGTTATTGAAACTTATGCAAGTAAGGAAAAAGAACAAAATAAACTCAGGAGTAGATGAAGTTTCATTAGATCAGTGTAGAACAGCACAATGACATTAAATGCATTCACATGTTTAACTTCACTAAATAAATATGTGTACATGACGGACACATTTTCAAGACAAAAATCATTCAGTCAATCAGCAGATTTAGCAACAGTAAACAAAGAGTGTATGTAAATTAGTATTAAAATCTTGTATAAACTAATGCAGGAAAGTTTTAAAACTTATGTTTGTTTGTGTCTTTCGGCTTTTCCCGGTGAGGGGTCGCCACAGCGGAACTCCGGTCCGCTAATGATTGGCAGTTGATCTTTTACGTACCGGCTTGCCAGGCCTGACACACAACCTTCAACGAAGGTACGCCCATTCACGCATGTCTCCACGCAGAAGATGCTCTAGCTGAGAATCGAACCGGACAACGTCTTACTGTGAGGCGACAATGCTACCGCAGCACCACCACCGCGGGTACTATACTTACTAATAAAACTATTTGTGACAAATGCATTGAAAGTTGAAATGAGAGAACTCTGATACAGAAGGCAATGTTACATATATATATATATATATATATATATCTAAAAGTGCTTCTAAGCCCATGATATTAACTTACCTAATTTTTTCGTACGTGGTCCTGTAGTAGTCAACCTATGTGAATATAATGCTAACTTAAAAATCAGTCAAGGGATATAAAAATACAGTATATTTTGGTTAGTAAAGGCTATAATGGTCCAGTTTTATAAGGTCGATACAGGTTTGATGGAGTAGTTTATGTTCAGTCCAGGGTGCCAGTAAGCTTTTAAGCAGATTTGCTATCAGCTGTTTCATTGCTTATATATATATTTTCTTTTTTGTTAATAGTAACTCGTCTATGCTATGTTGCCTATCTAGATGGCTTTCAGTAATACAATGTAATGCCAACATGGGTATGAACCTGTTTGCTCTAGACCTACAGTGGTATTTCACCTTCTGTTGCTTACTCAAGTCTAGCTATGTTCCTTACAACCTACCATTTTATCTTGTATATACTTTCTATGTAATTGTCAATTTTTAATCTGTACTGTCTTGACTTTATGCATTTTTTTAATATGTACACTACTGAATTTATGTATTTTTTATATTTGTACACTCTTGACTGTATATAATTTTTTTTGCACATTTTGTTGATTTTCTCTTTGGGTCTGGGTCTGCACTGAAAGTGGGCCTTTGGCTCATTTGGACTAACCCAGTTAACGAATGAGAAATAAATACAATTTTCTTTTTTCTTGAATATAGCTTCTGTATTGCTTTCAAATGGGCCAGTTGTTACTTTCTTCACTACGTGGAACACACATTTTTCAAAGTTTCTGCAGTATAGAGTACGTCTGGTTAGTAGATTATTAAGATCTTTAAGTTGGATGTCTGATAAGCTCTTAGTGACCCTTACCTTTAGGACATTGATAGTCTTACCTATATAGAATGCACTACATGCTGTACCATTGTCCCTGTAAACTGCAGACTTGCTTTTGCAGTCATCTCTTGCTGTGCTGTAATATCTCTTTTTTTAAGTTCAAAGAATAAAAGCTGTTTCTCACTCATAAAGTCGCAGCATTTGTATTCTGGAGGCATGCAGGAAAGGTGCCAACATTTGACTGTGTGGTTGGCAAAGCATATCCTTCTACTTAGTTCCTAATATTTCATCCTTTATGATAGATGAAAGTAGGCTCCGGGTCGGGTCTTATTACTGGACTGGTTTCCATAGATGATGATCCAGTTTTCAGGCATGGTACATTTTATTTCCACAGAGTCCTTTGAAAATGTGAGTGTTAGACTTCTTTTATGCTTCTCTTTGTCAGTATCATTTTGTGAGCTCACTATATTAATTTGTTCTATTTGTGGTGGGTTTTAAAGAGTTGGGTCACTGTTCTGTTTCATGGTTAAAATGGAACAGAGTATGTATTTTATCAGGTTCTCATTATACCCCTCCCCCCTTTTTCAAGAAAGTCACTTTGTAGCTTGTCCAGGTTATGTAGAAACTGCATCATTCCCGCAGACATACAAGTTATCCTCATAACTTGTGACGTTATAACATTTATTTTTATGAATTTGGGGTGCATACTGTTTGTGTGTGGCAACAGGTTGACCTGTGTGGGTTTTCTAAACAGGTTATTGCTTAACACTATCACTTTCTTTTTTTGTAAATGGTGAGATCCAGAAATTCTACCTTTTCAAAGCTATAGTGATTAGTGAAATGCAGGAAGTCTGTCAATTTTTTGAAGTAGTAAAATAATTCCTTACATTTTTCTACCAGGTTGTTCCAGGGGATGAAAATATTACTAATAAAGCGATAATAACAGTTCATATTTGGGAAGTACTCAGCGGTATAGATGGCATTTTTTCCCACTTGGCCAAGGCTATGTTTGCCACTGTCAGGACCATTGCTGCTCCAGTGGCTATTCACTGTGTTTGTTTGTGCCATCTTTGGTTAAAATGAAACTAGTTGTTTTTATGTACCGTGTCAACAAGCTCTCCTATTACATGTATTTCCCTGTGGTTGGTGGAAGTTCTTGTGCCCATGATTTTTTTGACCTCCTCAATGCAGTACTCATGTGGTAGTACTGTGTAAAGCACTTCCACCTCAGGGGTGACAAGTACATTCTCTGGCTTGATCCTAATTTCTCTAACCTTTTTTAGAAAGTCAAGAGTGTCCAAGATTAACAATGGAGCATTTCTGTTTTTTTTTTATTTTACATTCCAAATATTATCGATAGGGGCTCAGTAGCAGAGCCCCCTCCTGCTACCATATGGGGTAAGCAAGGTTTTGTGTGGCTTAGGATTGCTAAAAACTGTGCGTCCATGGGTGAGTGGCTATGAGAAAATTAACTAAATCATTATCAAGTAGATTACCTGAGTTCAGAGCAGCAATGCTTGCATTCACCAGTTTGAAGGCTCAGATGGTATGTTCAATGTCTATCTTTTGATAAAAGTCCAGATTTTCCAACATTGTCTCAATTTCCTTTCTTTCTTTCTATTTTCTTTTGTTTTTCCTTCAAAAATTGTTTTCTTTTTATTTTTAATATATAAACAGACATACATTTAATACAGTTGTAAATAACAGCAATACAATTGTTAAGAAAAAGTTAGAGCTAATACTTTTTCCAGGGATTCTTGGCCAGTGTCTTAGGAAATAACCTACTTTCCTACAGCTTAGTCTCAGTGAAGGCTACCTTTTTAAAGGAAAATAAAAATTCTTCAAAGTATGGTGGTGAAATTGATCTCCAAAGCTTAGTAATACTTTCTCTTGCCACTGACAAAATGGTCCATAGCAGGTTGAGATTCCGATTATACAACCTATGATTACCATTTATATTAAATATAACTAAAAATCCAGTTAATGCAAAAAATCAAACCATAAAGCTTTCATGAAATCTTCTGTGGAATTCCAAAAATATTTCAATGGGCAGTCAAAAATATATGCATCCAATCTGCATTACAAATCTCGGTACACCTCCAACATTTTTATTTATTTTGGTCATTTTATTTGGAATTAAGAAGATCTGTATAAAAACTTTCAAGTAAATACATGCCAATACTGAGCCCGATATGCATTTTAATAGAATTTAATATTTGGGATTTCTGCTCTTGAGCAATAAAGAGTTATGATCCAATGTTATATGTTTCCAATTTTTTTCTTTTACATTAGTGTCATAATTTTGTATAATTTAGAGTTATGGCTTTCTACCTTAGCTTTGTTGTATAATGTGTCACAGAAAGGTTGAATTAGTTTAATGTTTTCTTTATGATATGGATGTGTAAGAAATAAACATCTGTCTTGAGCTTGTATTGTAATATTCTGTAAAAGTAACCAATCCTGAGGATCCAAATCATAATAATTTATA
The DNA here is from genome assembly GCF_019279795.1 of Protopterus annectens. NCBI lineage: Eukaryota > Metazoa > Chordata > Ceratodontiformes > Protopteridae > Protopterus > Protopterus annectens. The sequence goes on from NC_056728.1 coordinate 1,687,172,100, forward strand.
AGCTGTTGAAGATCTTTTAGTTTTAGATCTTTAAAACTTTGATACCAACAAGAAAAGCCTTTGGTCTCCTAGAAGTCAAGTTTAAGTGTGAAGACTTTGCTAAAGAAATATTTGGTTATACTAAATTAAGTGACAGTCTCAAGCCTACGTTTCTAGTCTATTTTGTTGATTATGATATTTCTGAAAGAATTTAAGATGTGGCTCATAAAAAAAAAGATGACAGGGAGGGAGAATTATATTGTATGTTGTTACAAAGATAATACTAAACGAATTTACTTTGATTTATACTGCTATTAATTCCAGTTAAATCATCACTAATATTAAGTAGATCAAAGATTTTCCAATTTGAATTATAATTAGGATCAATCCAGTTTAGGATAGTTTTAAAAATTGTTGCTTTAGCATAGGTATTTATATCAGGAATGTTAATACCTACTAAGTTCCAAGGTTTAGTATGATGATGTAGGGCTACCCTAGGCTTTGTTTGAAAACCACAGGAATTTTAGAAATTGTTTATTGATGTCTTTATTAAGTGACTTATCAGGTTATATGGTTAAATCTTGTATTATATATATTAGCTTAGAAAAGATAATAATTTTTTTATTAATTGCAATTTATCATCAAAGGATGTTATAGTTTTGTTCCATTTATTAGTTAGATTTGAGATTGTGTTTAAAATGTTTTTATAATTTGTAATTCTTAGTCCTTCAGTCGTATTCATTACAGTTATTCCTAAATACTCAAAGGAAGTGACTTGTCTATTTGAGACATTAATTTTTTGTGTTTGTAATTTCCTTTTTTGTTTAGATATATAAACTTGGATTTTAGATTACTAAAGTGTAGACATGAGTATGACTGAAATAGCTTTATGATAAAGTCTAAACCTTCTAGAGTTGATCTTGAGTTGGGAAGTGTTAGTAACACATAATTGCAAATAGCATAATTTTGGAAGTATAATTTTCTGAAATTTCTATACCTTTATTTGCTTTATTTTGAAATAAAACTGATAGAACTTCAATGGCTATAGCAAATAAAATAAAAGCAAAGGGACAGCCCTGTTTAATACCCTAAGTTAAGGGAAATAGATTCAGATGAGAAAGGCCTTAATTTAATGCAAGCTTTATCTTTATAAATATTTTAATAAGGGAAATTAATTGAAAAGGAAAATCAAATGATTCTAAGACGTAAATAAATAATTCCAATTTAAAGAATTAAGGGCTTTTTCATTGTCTAGACTAATAAGAAGAACTTCAATTTTGTTATTTATAAAGTCTATAAGGGTTAATAATCGTTTAATATTGTTATGAGTTTGTCTTTGATATACAAATCCAGTTTGGTCCAAATTGCAATATTTTTTTAATCTATCTGAAAGGCGAGACATGAAAATTTTATAATCATTGTTTAGAAGTGATATGGATCTGTACGAAAAAAAAGAGTTGAGGATTTTTATTTTCTTTTGGCATGGTTGTGATTAGTAAATATTTCCATGGGGGTTATCTCATGTGTATGAACTTCTATAAGGGTTTTATGGAAAAGTGAGGTAATATGATGGGGGGAAAATTTATATATTTGCATTACTAGTCCATATATATCTGGAGCTTTTTTTAAGTTTAAATTGTTTGATTTTGTTTAAGATTTCTTTTAGTTCAGGAGGTATCTTTTTAAAAAATGACCAGTCAAGATTTAGATTTGGAACAATGCCTTAATTTTCAGATATTTGATTTAAAGGTATGTGATGACATCAGAAAGCATCAAAAATGTCCTTAATGTCTGTCTATGATTTGTTGTTATAAATATTTTGTATTTCTAAGATTTTTTGCTTTTTGGTTGTATTGTACTATATTAGCTAGATTGTCCATATGTTTGGGAGACATTGCATAATAGGCTACTTTTCATTTTTCCAAAGCTATGACTGTTTTTTGTGATAATATATTGGTGTATCTGTTGTTTAGTTTTTCTAGTACTTTTACCATAGACATATCATTTGTTTTATATTTAGCTTTAGTCTGTTGAAGTTGTGATTGTATGTTTGGTAGCTCTGATTCCTCTTCTTTTGTTTTTTCTTCTTATATTGAACTAGAATTTTACCAGAAATTTAAGCCTTTAAAGACTCCCAGATCATAACTATATTAATGCCATCAGTATTTTTTGTTTCTATAGAATCAGTTCAGAAAGAAGACAGGGTCTGAAATCATTTAATTTTGTTACATAAGCAGGTATTCTGCTGAAGTAAGGTAATTTTTTGAAAAATTATGGAATTTTATAATAAGGGCATCATTATTGGAAATAGGACAGGGTATGTACGATATTGAATGCAGATTTCTTTGAAATTATGTCCTGGGATACTAGTATTCTATCAATTCTAGTTTGTGTACCATGTTTATAGGAATAACGAGTAAAGAGTAATGACATGAAGTCTCTCAAAGTAACTGTATCTTTTAAGTTATGATCTTCAATCCAGTAGTTTTGAAGCACTTTTACAGTTGAATTCATTTTTAGTTTTCTTTCATTACTAGAAATTGAATCATCTAATAAAGAATTGAAGTCACATTCTATTATTAAAGTGCCATTATATTTGCTAATAATAATGTATATGTGCTTTTTAGCTAAATTTTTCGGATTCCAGAAAGCCAATGCACATTTACTAAAGCCAACAATCTGTTATTATGTTTTATAACAGAGTAAAGAGACCACCTTTACCCTCATGTTTATGAATGATCTGTGGTAGGATAGCATTTTGTGCCATAAAATCAGCACTCCTATTTTCTGGATTTTAAATGAAGACTGTGCTAAAAATTGAACATCTAGTTTGATTTCATACATTATTATCTGCATATTTAAAATGTGATTTTTGAAGGAATAAAACTTGAGCTTTGCTTGCTTTTAAATAATGAAAAAGGTTAGACCTTTTCCTTGGATTATTTAAACCACTAGCATTCAACGATAACAGATTTAAGACCATCTATAAAATATGGTAAGGCAACAGTATAGTCATTAACATAAGTCAATCTAACTAAATATTGTATTATTATACCGCCTGTAATTGTTTACATAGTTAAAACCAATATTTCAGGCATGGTAAAAAGGAAAAGCAGCAGTAAACCAAAGAGACTAATTCTGTTAAATACATGGAATTTACAAAATTCCTAGCCTAGTAAATGTAAGATCCACAAGACTATCCTTAACTATTTAACTAGCCTAGAGCTTATCAAAGAATATAGAATTAATATGATTAATATAAGTCTACAGCAAAAGTCTAATAATACAGAGATCTGTGAATTATAAGGATTATTTTTTTCGAATAAGAAGATAGTGAAAGGAGAGGTTGAGGAAACAATTTGGGTATGAGAAGGAGAGATGAGAAGATAAATGTATGTTTGTTCTTTTATATTAAATCTAGAAGTCAAATGAACACACACACACACACACACACACACACACACACACACACACACACACACACACACACGTGTGTGTGTATATATATATGTGTGTATATATATATATATATATATATATATATATATATATATATATATATTGCCTTCTCTTTCCTTCAACATCTTCACTGTCTGTTTCTCTCATTCTCTTTTATTCTTTCATTCATTATACTTGCCTTTATCCTTCTCATTTTTCTTTTTTCATGCTCTCTTCTATTTACTTACTTGCATGTTTTTTTCATCTCTTATCCCTTCATTTTCCCGCTCTGATCCTTTACTATAAAACTTATAAATTCCTCTTCTTCAGTACCACAATAAAGCACTGTGAACGAGAACAGATGCCCGGCAGTGACTCTTCCATACATTTGCTCCTCCTGCCTTGAAACACTGTTATGGCTTAAAACAATATTTTCTATGATCAGAGAATATAAATAATTAGGTTAAAGAAAGACTGTCTCCATCTTGGACAGCATTCTCAGTCCCAGGTGATAAGAGAAACACAAAACTTCCATCACCAAGCACAACTCTGCTCAATATGTTATCAAAGCAATACAACAGGAAAGGGAAGCACACATTGTGTCGTTATCCCCTTTGGGAAAAACCCGGTTCCTATGAATTACCACATTGATGGTAGTCCACTGAACACAGAAGGCATTATAAGAGATATGGGAACACCGGTTGACAGCAACCTCTCTTTTGACCATCACATTGCCACTGTGGTCAGAAAGTCCTTCTATGTGGCACATCACATTACTAAGGGTTTTGCATCCAGGAAGAAAGAAAACATTGTCTCCCTCTACTCTTTCTTCATTAGGCCAGTCATTGAGTACAATGCCTCATTTGGCATGTACCTTACTAAACACCTGCAACAACTGGAGAGGCCACAAAAGTACCTCACAAAGAGGATCCTAGGCGTTAAACATTTGTCCTATATGGACAGACTAAAAAAACTCCAACTATTCTCTGTCTCATTTCGCCTACTTTGACTTACAAAGCCATGTCTGACCCAGCTCTGTTAGAAATGCTACATCTAAAGAAAGCCAATCCCTCCACACCACATGCTCCAGAGACCTCAACCTCATTGCAACAATCAACAGAGCATGCTAGAGGGACAGGTTCATAACCCAGAGACTGCCCATGCTATGGAATAGACTTTCTATACATGTCAAGCAGAGCACCTCACTGGCCCTCTTCAAGAGAAATCTTGATGAGTGGATGGGAAATAGAAAATTCACCTCAGGGATCACTCCAGTGGCTTTACTCGACAGAGGCACTGGAAACTAAAGTTGGGTGGCACAATATCAGGGTAATCTTATGGACTAGGCTTGTAAAGGCCCCAGGGCCATTAGCCTAGTACACACATATGAACCTATGCACTCCAAAAAACTGAGTGAAATCTCGTATGCCATGAAAATATGAATCAATCAAGCAAGAACAAGATCAATACTGAAGTAAACCTTTATGCAAGAAAAACCTAAGATTAAAAAAATTGTAGCCCTTTCCAAAATGATTTAACAATTCACCTTTGGTTCACAAAACCTGCAGTGAAGATTGCCACATAAAAATAATAATGAGCCACATAACATCAGGCAGAGCAAAATGTGAATGCCAGCAAGCCAGTGCCACACACTTTGCCATGTGCTACCAACATAATAAAACAAGCACTATTGTTTGGATAATTGAAGAAAACGTAGCTATATTGCTGAAGGCTCCGATCATAAATGTAGAAATGTAAGCTGCAGTCTGTATCCCTGTTGAAAGGTTCACTCACCAAGAAAACGAAGAAAAAACGAAGAAAAAAAAAAAGTACAAACAACCACAATGGATGCAAATGGAATGGACTGTGCAAGAATCAAAAATAATCCAACTGAAGAATAGTCAGCAGTCCGTTATGTTATGTCCAAAACCGTTCTTTATTAAAACATAAAATGTAGAGAGTAGAGATGCCGTGGAGAATCCACGCTTCATCAGATGTAGAAATGTAGTAGGAAAAAATCCTCAGTTCCACCACAGCTGTAAAATGTTAAAAACAAAGTTTAATCTTCAGTAAAAACAACAAAAACAGGAGCACAGTAAAATTCCCTGATAAGCGCTTTTGGCTTACTAGCCTTCATCAGATCATATGTCTTAGTTGTGCTCACCCTGAATTTAAAGACAGAATAAACCAACAGAATAAACCAATCAATGTTCCAGACGCATAGTCATAACTAATGAAAACTCATTAGTTTGCATACAGCATATCTCCTGTGTCTTGCTGTGAGCCAATCATTATTGTATCTCAGGGTATCAAATGCCTGGTATCCTAGTGGCAGAACTATCCAATAGCAACAAAGTTAATGATTTGCATACAGCATAAATCCTGCTTCTTGTTATAGCCAATCATATTTATGCCTTCAAATTTCCAATCTACAATTTTCTTGTCCTGTAGATATCCAGTAGCATCGAAGGGACTGAATTCCTTTGGTTGCCAGAACATATTTTTATTCAGTTCTTTCAACAGTATGCAGTACTTCACAGAAGCAAGTAGCACACATGATATAATTTTAAAAGTGTAATAGCACTGGTGTTCTTGCATATAAATTCCTATTATGTGCATTTTTTATTTAATATCTCTGTAATCTGTATAACTGTTTTTTACTTTTCCTTTTTTGTTGTATGATAGAGCTGAATATTTGTTAGTGTTAATGTCAATTTGTAGTGAAATCCTTTGTCTAGAGGCCTGTCTGTTTTCTTAGTGAGAGAAAGTGAACAGAACTGGCTTAATCTAGCCAGGGCATTCCTGCAACTGTTATTGTTTGGATAATTTGTATGTTTTCTGTTTCTTTGCCATAAATAGCCAGTGTTTTAAATCAGATATACATGTTGCTCAAGCTGTTGCAGAGAGACTGACTTACTGCCTGCTGTGATATTTAGAAAAAATAAGAGTTTATTTTCAATTATTGTCTGCACGTTTGATTTAATATCTCTGTAATCCATACAACTGTGTTTTTTCCTACCCTCCCACCCAGTTCTTGTTGTGGTCTTATGTCTTGTTGGCTTTGAGTTGCCCGCCTCTGGTATAAAGTTGATACCGGTCACTCCCCCCAGTCACATTACATCAGCTCATTCTACTGTTAATAGTGAGAACTTAGCCAAGGCCACCTCTTTAGCTTCTGCATATTGAATTATCTCATTATTTTCTGTCTCTTCACTTTCTACTAAAAAAAAAAACAAAATATAAAAAAAAAAAGAAC
>NC_056728.1:1687188772-1687216272 GCF_019279795.1 Protopterus annectens
TCCTTGCCTTCATCCCTGGCTTGGGGACTCTCACCAACCAAAATCTAAAAAGGCTAAAATTTTGGCTCCAGAGCTCTCTCAGTCAGCCCCAGTGCTTTTGGTGCCCAGACATTCGGCACCAAGGCCTTCGGCTCCATTAGTGATTTTGTCTCCATCCTCTCCTGCAGCCTTCTACATATCGGCACCGAGGGTCTCATCGGTTAAGACCTTTACCACTGTATCGGCACTGACCGTTCAGTCGGCGCAGACCTTGACCGTGTCGGCTCTGAGATCTTCCTCGGAACCAAGGCCTTTATTACTGACTCCAGTTTTGTCTGTTCCAGTTTCAGCACCGACAACCACTTCAGCACCGATCCCTTTGTCAGTGCAGACAGTGACATCGGCACCGATTACTTCTTCGGTGCAGACTACAGTAGTTCAGTCTTTCTCGGCACCATTGTCCTCGGTGCGATCAGATGAGATGGGCACTGAGTCTGCCTCTTTTGTGGACAGGCTTGTTTCGCCCTCTGTCTCTGTGAGGTCTACTAGAAGTCTTTCTGAACATGATGTGTTGTGTCTTGTAGACCAGGCTTTCTTGGCCAGAGGTATTCCACCCCCAGGAACTATCCTTCCTTGGGAGGTGATCACCTTCTTATTCTCCTCCTTCATTGCCTTTGAAGTCCACGGATATAGTACAGTCTTCCCCTTCTGCGTTTCCCTTTATAGATCTCATTAAGGAACCGCAGTTGCCTTCATGGCAGTAAAGTTTTGCTATGACCCAGGATGTCAGCTGTGATACGCATAACTTGCTGCTCCACAGCCATCCAGGGACTCTGAGTCAGCAGGCTGAGCCACTTAGGGGAGGAGTTCCCCCTGTCCTTGACATACACTCCTCTCCGGGTGGACCAACCTTCCAAATGATGGAGAAGGCTTTCGCTGCTGCTGGCGATACCAGACTGTCTTTACCTCTGCCTCCTCTGGTACACTGGTTTCACAAGTCGCACCTAGCAGACACCGGGTACAAGTGCCTCAGGACATATTCCCTCAGGAATACCCTTTTCCGTTGTCTTCCCCAGCCTCTCCCGCTGAGGAGGTCCACCAGAAAAGTTCATGTAAGAGGAAGCACATGGACTCCACAGAGGAGTCTCTCACCAAAGACACAGATTTCGATGAGGGGGAAGGATTTCCTTGGTCACCCTCTGAGGTATCCTTTGGCGATATCCTTGAAATCCTGAAACAGAGAGGTGACTGGCAGCCCTCTAATCCGACTCCTGAGAAATGTGTGTTCCTGCAGGCTTTTCCAGCCCGGCCTCCTACCTCCTGGGTTACTCCACCTGCCGATGAACTTGTCAAGTTCATCGTGCAGCGTGCTTGGAAGGCCCCTGATACTGTTGAAACTATTCCCCGGAGGCCAGATAAGATCTTGTCCCCTCCTGCTTCAGATCCCCACTGGTCCAAAGGTCTTCCTGTAGATGCTTTGGTGGTGGCGGCTGCAACAAAAAAGGATCTGGCAGAAGAAGAAAGCCAGACTGTCCATCCACCTAACAGAGAGTCCCGAACCCTGGACAGAATAGGGAAGCACACTTTTGCTTCAGCGACCTTTGCTATCAGGTCCTTGAATTGTATGGCACATTTTACCAGGCTTCAAAGGGATCTGGTTTCTGAGCTCTCTGAAACCTTGGCTGGTGCAGTGTCTGATGAGGTCCGTGACAAAGTGGCCTCTCAGCTGGCCACCATTGAGTCTATAGCTAACTTCTCTATACAATTGATATCTCACGCATCAGAAGGAGCAGCTAGAGTGGCGGGTTCAGCTGCAGTCTTGAGGCGACATGCCTGGATGCTCTTGTGCCACTTCACGGAACCTTTTAAGTCTTCCTTTCTTAATGCCCCCGTTGAGCCCTCCTCATTGTTTGGGCCCAAAGTTAAAAGCACACTGGCCAGATGTGAACAAGACGGTAAGACCCTTTCTGCCATAGGTGTCCATTAGTCTTCCCCTCAACATGCTTTCTCCCAAAACCAAAAGAGTGGGAAGTTATAGTTCAAGAAATCTCAGGGTCCTTTCTGTGACACACAGGCTGAGTTCTCCCCCAGAGGCAGAGGAGGAAACTCACAGGGAAGACGCTCCTTTCGGGGCAGAGGGGGACCGCTTAACCAGGGTTCCAGAGATTCTTTCCCTGGTCAATCCTACCAACCTTCCTGAAGAGCGGCCCAACTCCTTTCCTCTGGAGGTGGTTGGGGGATGTTTCTCCTTGTACCCTTCTGCCTGGCTAACCAACACCACTAATTCTTGGGTACAAAGGATCATAACCAGAGGTTATCATATCCCCTTTGATCTTTGTCCCGTCCCTTCAAAAAATCTTCCCAACATTCCACCCAGTCAAAGGGAAGAAGCAGCACTAGAGATAGAAAAGCTGCTAAGAAAAAGAGTTATCCAAATAGTCCCTCCAGACCAGATAAGATCCGGATTCTACTCAAGACTATTTTTGGTGCCAAAGAAAACCGGGGACTGGAGACCAATTTTGGATCTCAGTGTATTGAACAAGTTTGTGAGAGTACAAAAATTCTGGATGGTCACTATACAGTCTATCCTCCCGCTTTTGGAAAAGGATGATTGGATGTGCTCTATAGATCTTCAAGATGCGTACTACCACATAAAGGTGGACAGGCCATCAAGCAGATTTCTGCGCTTCCATGCGGGAGCCAGTCACTACCAGTTCCGAGTACTGCCCTTCGAACTCTAGTGTTCACAAAGTGCATGGCAGTTGTTACAGCTCACTTGTGACTTCAAGGATTCCAGGGGTACCTAGACGACTGGCTCATTTCCACCCCCACCAGACATCTACTGGAAAAAGCCCTGGCATACTCTCTCCTTGCTGCTCAAAGGCTAGGCATAACTATAAACTGGCAGAAATCCAATCTCACCCCATCTCAGTCGACAGAATTTATAGGGGTTATCTTGGACACAAAAAACTGCAGAGCTGCTATTCCAGAGCACAGAATTTTAAGGATAAAGCAACAACTAATTCCAATCCTTTCAAAGGAAAAATCCACGGCTCACTCAGTTCTACAGCTATTGGGTTCCATGGCAGCCTCCATCACCATTGTTCCCCTGGCCAGGTTTCACATGAGACTTCCACAATGGCTACTGCTCACCCAATGGTATCCTTTTCAGCATCTTCCTTCAGCCATGATTCGAGTAACTCACAGGTGCAAACAGGATTTAAATTGGTGGATGACACACAATCTCTCTCAATGGTCTTGCCCTTCCCCCCCCCCCCAGCAACCCAAGGCCACAGTGACCAGGGATGCCTCCCTGATGGGGTGGGGGGGCTATGTCAGGAACAGACAGTCCAAGGCACTTGGTTCCAACCGGAGGCCCATCTGCATATAAATGTTCTAGAGCTGAGGGCGGTGCTTCTGGCGTTGCAAGCATTCCATCCCCTGCTGCCGTCTGGGACAATTGCGATTAAATCAGACAACATGGCGGTGGTCTGGTACATCAACAAGCAAGGTGGAATCAAATCTTACCCCCTTTGTCGAGAGGCCATGAGGATATGGCAATGGGTGATGGCTACCAACTGTTTTTTTCTAGCAACGCACATCCCCTGATAGCAGACAGACTCAACAGGTGCATTCTGCAACCTCACGAGTGGTCCCTGAATCCCTTGATAGCGGCAGAGATCTTCCACCACTGGGGCCGTCCTTGCTGCAACCTCTTTGCATCCCTGGCCAACTATAAATGCAGCAACTACTTTGCCCTGATTACCCCTCCGGGGCAGTCACCCAGGGACGCTCTAGTCCACGATCGGCCCTCGGGTCTTCTCTGTGCATTTCTGCCCTTTCCTCTCATTCCCCAGTTTCTGAATAAAGCCCGGTGGTTGAAGAACAAGGTAATCCTCATAGCACCATATTGGCCATGACAGATTTGGTTCCCATTCCTTTGGCCTCACCTACTAGATCGACCATGGATCCTCCATCCAATCCCGGAGTTGATCTCACACCCACAGAACCTGGTTTATTCCAACCTGAACAGCCTGAAGCCAATGGCTTGGCTACTCCAACTCCCTTGATTGCCAGGCAGAATGATCTTTCTTTACCAGTACATGATATTCTCATGGCTTCTCCTAAGTCCTCCACTAGAATTACTTATCTGAGCAAGTGGAAAAGATTTACCTGTTGACTGAAAGATAAACAAGTAGACCTCTTTTCAGCACCAGTGTCGATAATACTGGACTGTCTGGCTGACCTGTTTCAATCAGGTCTATCGACCTCTACCATTAGAGTTCATTTGGCTGCAATTTCTAATTTTCATGAGGGTGTCCACGATTCCTTTCTTATGTCCCATAAATTGTGCAAGACCTTCATAAAAGGTGTGAATCATCTGAAGCCACCTTTTAGAGAACCTATTCAACCATGGGATTTATGTTTAGTTCTGCAAGCTCTGACAATGGCACCTTTTGAACCAGCCTCTTCTTGCGACCTGAAGTATTTGTCATGGAAAACCTTGTTTTTGGTCGCTGTTACTTCTGCCAGACATATTTCTGAACTTCAAGCTTTATGTATCAAGAGTCCATACTTGATTTTTCATAGAGATAGAGTGTCTCAGAACTAATCTGTCATTTCTGCCTAAAGTGATCCCTGAAATGTCCATTAATCAAATCATTGAATTGCCAGTTTTCTTTCCCAACCATTCAAACAGAGGAGAGTATTGCCTACATACCCTTGATATAGACAGGCAAATCCGTTTTACCTAAACAGGACTAAACCCTTTCATAAATCTGACCAGTTATTTTTGGCCTTTTCTGGACCTAGATTAGGATCGGCTGTTGCTAAGGTCACATTAGCTAGATGGCTGAAGGACTGTGTGACCTTTATTTACACACAACATAATATCTTGTTGCCTACTACCATGAAAGCTCATTCAACAAGGTCGGTGGCAACTTCTGCTGCCTTCCATGCCAGAGCTTCTTTACATGACATCTGTGCAGCTTCTACTTGGGCTACGCCTCATACCTTCATCAATCATTACAAATTGGATTTGGCCTCCAGGGGAAGAGCATCTTTCGGTTCTATGGAGCTCAGAAATGTCCTTCCATGAGAGCCTCCCAGGAATAGAGGTAGCTGGGGACTCTGTCCCATACATAAGTAATGAACAAGGATTAACAATATCAGATAAAGAAGTTATGTCTTACCATAACATTCCATCTGTATTATTGATCCTCGTTCAGTCATTATGACCCTCCCTCCTTCCCCCTCCTGTGGTTTCTAGTGGATCTCACCATCCAGTTCTCTTAGGTTAGTTGACCAGAAGTAGCCTCTACCTTCTTTAACTTGCAAACTCAATCTGAGGTAACAGGGAGAGGGGAATTGTGGTTAAGAGTTTAGCTCAAGAGTTTGAAGCTGACGCGAGCTTGGAAAATCGGCGGCTCGGTTCCGAGCTTGGAACTGATACCCATACGTAATGACTGAACGAGGATCAACAATACAGATGGAACTTTATGGTAAGACATAACTTCTTTTTCCTGTATCCTTTGGTAAGTCAGCTCCCTTAGGGAACTACCACATTGAGACTACACCTCTAAGAGTTGACCCAATCATTCAGGATTTGGAAAATTATGTGGACAGCAGCCTAACTTTCGACCAACATGTGTCCAATGTGGGGGGAGGGGAGTCCTTCTATACTGCACAGCTTATTAACAAAGGTATTGCTTCTAGGTTCAGTTATGTCCTCCTCTATTCAGCCTCCTAAGGCTAATCATTGAGTATAATTCCCCTTTTTGCATGTATCTGTCCAGACATATACAACAGTTGGAATTCCTGCAGAGATGCCTTACAAAAAGTATACTCAACTTAAACAATTTGCCCTGTCACTATACTCAGTCTCTCAAAGACTGTTGAAAGGTGACCTGTATCTGGCATAAAAGGTATTCTCTGACACAACCCTGATGTATCTACTGCCCATCAACAAATCAAACAGGACTAGAAATACTCGGTCCAGGGATCAAAACCTCCTCTACAATATCAACAGAAGAGTATGGAGAGACAGGTATATCTGTCCATAATCAAGTGTAATTTAGATCTATGGCTGGGAAATATGAAATTTACTCCAGTGCTGCCCATACTTTACTAATGGACAGAGTCATCTACTAAATGATATATGCACATTTTGGGGTTCTTATAAATATCTATGCAGGCAACCCCAGTTATTGGCACTATGTGTAATATGAATCTAGTAAATGAAGGGGTAAAGGTAATCAAAACACAAAATTGGTTGGGAAATTTGGCTAGGCTTAAATTGGCTTGCAAGGACAGGTGGTCTAGTACTAACCTGTGGACCTATGAACTTGTAAGGATTTCAGTGGAAGATTTGTTAATCTTAATAGGACTGGAACTACCAGCAAAAAAAAAGTATTCTGACACTTAAGAGACTGATCATTGTAAATGGTAACGGTGTTTCTCCACTTTCAAAACTTTCCAAAACTACATCCACCATTTCATCATTTCAAAAGTTTGACACTACAAACATCACAAATCTGGAAGCTGTTATAAAGCACTAGCTTGCGGGAGACAAATGACAAACATTTCAGATTGAGTTATTTTCCCTTGGTCTTGCACCCAGCAGCATTCTAAACACTTTCTGATACTTATGTATTTTTTAATTCTGTTATTCATTTATGACAAGCCAACAAGATGAGCAGGTAGTAAACGTTCCAGTGGGAGACTAGGCCAGCCGCATCCCAAACAGCGTTCCGAACAAAACTGGCTTTTCTGCTTCGCTTACACATAGAATCAGCTTTTGGGAAGTACAACAAATCAGCTAGAAGAAATAGTGACAAGTGGCATTTTTATCAGTACTAATATAATTTCATCACTTGGTAAAAGCTAGCCTAAATATTCTATTTTAAGGAGAAGAGGCAAATTCAGACACAAATATACCCAGATGCCAGTGGGGTAGGGGGTAGTATACTACTGAGAATTTCTAACCTGTGCAGTTAACCCACATACAGCTGCCCCTTATATATTATTCCTTACCTTATTGCTGTGTTCCCATAATCTCTAAATGCTTCTAATAACCTACAGTGTACCACTGCCATTGGCAACACACTTGAAGACTCTTTACCTTATCTTCATAGTATTTCCTTATGTTTAAAAAAATAAGCTCTGGCTTGTAGGATAGTCCAGAGATGCATTTTATTCCGTTCAAGAATACATGCCTTTATGTTTGGGTCAGTGGTCTACTTTTCTGTCCAGGACAGTGTTTTCTGTAATAAACCCACTCAGGTCTCTGTGTGTGTCTCTCTCTCTCTCTGAAACACACACACACACACACACACACACACACACACACACACACACACACACACACACACACACACACACACACACACACACACACACTCAGGAAATCTGTATACTACTTGTTTTGGATATATGGCTACTTTCTGTTTCCAAAGTAACGCATATTGGTTATGCCTTCTACAAGTACAAGACTGCCCACACGTCCATTCTAACAGACCAAAGGCACAATAACATTCACCTCCCAAGTCCTTTCTCCCAGCCTACAAAATCTCACTTCCATTCAGAGATCTAGAAAATGAACAGGAGTAAAATACTGTCAGAAATTGTAGTTCAGTTGTCTACCATGGAGGCTGGTGCTTAAAATGGATGCTTGTAATCACTATATGTATCAACCAGGTTAACAAATGCATCTATATTCAAACATTGAAGCTTTACTTAATCGAATAAGTAAAGCTCGAACTTGTAATATCGACAGCTAAAAATGTCGAACGGCCGATTCAACCAAGGGAAACACTTCCCTTGGCTGAATCAAAAAAAAAAAAAAACTTTACATCCAAAATCAAGTGGGGGGCTTTGCCCACTACACCACACCCCCTGCCTAAATGTATCAACTCCGAGATTGCTCCAAATTGGAAAATGGGTATACTCCACATAATGGCCAAGGGAAGTGTTTCCCTGACTTAAATCAGCCATTCAACATTTTACGGTTTTGATATTACAAGATCGAGCTTTACTTATTCGATTAAGTGAAGCTTCGATCTTGTAATATAGACCCTAAAAAACCACTAAGAAAAGGAAAAAAATGAAAAAAAAAGATTCCATAATACCTCCCCAGTCATCACATGTATTCCAATTAATGTTTTTTTCAGAGGCAGACAGTAGCTGCTTCTGCACATCCAGTGCATTAATGTTCTTTAAAAGTGATTAACTCGTATACCAAAAGCCAAAAAACAGGTTCTCAGAAGTTCAGCGTAGTATCAAAAAATCATATAATTAATTTTATGATTGCTGATTTATCATATTCCGAAGCACAGGGTTAGCAAGAACATATTCCTACAAGCAACTGGCATAATCTTGGCTGGGGAAGAAAAGTGGAAGAATATTTAGCCCATCACTTGCTTTATTGTTATTTAAAAGTAGACTATTCAAAGGAAACAGTTGATAAATTAAAAAAGGTGACAATTAATATCAAAGATGTAAAAGAAAAACCCTAGAATTCAGAAAAGGTTACTGTAAGCAGTAAGCCATAACACAAGCTACCCCTGTGTTAATGAACATGGCCAAAAGGTGGAGGTCACCGATTCAAGTAAATGGGAGCGATCACTGGTGCTGTAGTGGTGGGGAGTGTGTGAGTGCAAGTGTGGCAGTGTGCATGTATGTCTGCAGGGGTATGAATGGTGTTGAATGGCTTGTGTGTGTGTGTGTGTGTGTGTGTGTGTGTGTGTGTGTGTGTGTGTGTGTGTGTGTGTGTGCGTGTGTGTGTGAATGTCAGCACGTGTGTTTGAGAGTGAGTGTTTGTGCATGTGCCTCATTTGGATAATTTCCAGTGATTCAGGGAAATTCAAATTAGCTGATAATAAAGTCTTCCTCATTGAGGCTTACTGTATCTCTGAATGTATTTATTTTACATATTTATTGACATTTAATTACCAGGAAAGTCCAACTAGGTAGGAGTCCATTTTCAGTGGAGGCCCAGGGAGAAAAGCTCCAAAGTATTATGAATATTTTTAAGAATAATAGTCTTACAGACTTTAAGAATAATACAAAAAAAAAAAAACAAATACCAAATTAGACATAATATAAAAACATTGGTTAAAAGTAGGTACAAGTTATATGACAATGATTTAACAGTTTTGTAGCCTGTTTATAAAGAAATTAAAGGTAACAGTATACTCCAAGTAGGTATTGTAAATCAAAGTGAGAGAACAGCAAGCTTATGGCATGTTTAGAGAGAAAGCCAGGGGAAAAAATGTATTGAAGTAAGGAAGTGACTGAAGAGGGGGAAACAGAGATGTTGGTATGAATAGCTATTTGTTCACATTTTGGGATATAGTTGCATTTTACCTGATCATGTTAAATTGACCTATTTGCAGAAGGCAGTTTGCATAACCATTAGGGATTATTTATGAATCCAAAGGAAGATGTCTTTTCCTTTTGCAAAGTCAAGTGATTACCAGGAAATGTGTATACTTCTGCTAAATTCAGCACTTGGGTCTAGGCAACTGCACACATTTTGGAGTGGCACGTTGTACTCCATCCAAAATAAGTAGTTGTCAAAGAAGGTTTCAGGGCTTCATATAGTGCTAAAACTCCACTACACAGTTATGGGAAAAAGATTTAATGTCCTGACCTAAAGATGCCCTGTCAGATAAAACCACTTAAAATATGTGCTCTGCAATAACCCAAACATCAGCAACCACTACTTAACACCAACGTCTGACAGCAGTGGCAAGGCATTCATCATCTGCTGCATATTAGGGGTTGTCGGAATACCTTCATTTTAGATGCTATTCTTTATATTATTAGTACATTATATGCAATATCTGCCCATGCTATATAAATTATGATAAAAGTATAACATGGGCTGTATTAATAAAGATACAGTTATAGCTGTAAACAATTCATAGGTTTATAGGTAAGTACTTGCCAATCTGTGGACCATTTCAAACCTAGCAAAAAAACTATTTCAAAATGTCCCACTAGCCTTACAGAGGGCAAGACATGATAGACTGGTAGAGAATTTGAGGCTGCCTGTCCAGTTATCTAGGTTTACCTTGAAGGTGACAAGGGTGTTACTCTGCTTGACATGTAGTGGAAGTTTGCTCCAGAGATAAGGGATATATTGGGATATGAATATATCACACCACCATGTCTTATTTATCTGCTGGTGAAGGTTTAGTTCCTTTAACTGAATATTTGATGTGCCATCAGTTCTGTGAAGAAATGGGAGATTAAATAGGGCTGGAGCTTTCATGGCATGAAAGTCTAGACACAGATTTCCATGAAGGAATGCGTAAGAGACTCAGTACAGAGAAATGGCTGCCAGTCTCTCCTGATAACTAAGATTTTTGATACCACTAATCTTTTTAGTTATGACTTTCTGAGGTCTCTCAAGTTGCATGATATGTTTAGATAAATACATGCCAAAAGGTGCATTATATTCAATGATGGGTATGATAGGATATGAGTAAAGGGGAATTAAAACTTCTTTGGATGTAGTGGAGATGCCTTTGGAAATTGTAGGTGCCAGATAAAGGCTTTCCAAACTACTGTGGATACATGATCATCAAATGATGAGGAATTATCAGCAAGACTACCCATATCCCTTAAACAGTTTCTTATTGGAGGGGATGCATCTCCTATATGATAAGGGAAAGTGTTTTGTTTACCAAGATGAGCTATGCTACATTTGTTGCATTTAATTTGAGACCATTGTCCTTACACCAATTGTTAACATGGTCAAAGCCATGTTGGAGCAATAGTGGGTCAGCTTTTTAGGTCAAATAACAGCACCCAATTTACAGTAATTTGCAAATACAGTTAAACATAGGCTAGAAGTGCTGACCTGAAGGTCTGAGAAACATATGCCAAATAGGAAGGGGCCCAAAACTAAGCCCTGTGGTACACCACTGGTAACTGTTTTACGTTCAGAATTGGCAGCTGCTACTCTAAACACATGGATTCTATCAGTCAACCAGTTAGCTCTCCATAACTCAATGTAAGGATTTATATTCAGATTTACAAGACTGTCAATAATGCTTGCATGGGGAATTGTGTCAGAGACCTTGGCCAGGTCTAGATACACTGTATGCACTGCATAACCACTATCCACTGCTTCAGTTACTTTTTCAAAGAAGTTAATGAAGTTAAAAAAGCAGAACATTCCTTTGATAAAGCCATATTGATGAGGGTCAATGGTTAACAGATTGCCAATGTCCAGATTAATGAAGTCTGGGATAATGCACTCCATAGCGTTACACACAAGGCAAGTGAGACTAATGGGTCTGTAGTTACCAGGGTCTGTGTTTGGGCCACCCTTGTGTAATGACATTACAATAGCTGTTTTCCAGGCTTCAGGAATGTAACCAGTGGAAAGACTTAAAGAGGTTACGTAGGGGTTCAGAAAGGCCATATTTTGCACTGATAATCAGGCAACCTGGTATGTTGTCAGGCTCCATGGAAGTAGTCTTAGTTTTACAAAGGGCTGAAAGAGCTTGTTCTATAGTAATTAAAGGGGGTGGCTGGGATTGTGGAACCTGTGGGATAGCTATAACTGTGGGTGGAATAAAATTTGCACTAAATTTGTTAGCTAAGATATTAGTTCTTTCCTTTGTGCCAGAGAGTGTAGTATTATTGTAGATTAGCTCTGAATACTGAAGGATGTTATTCCTTAAATTTTGGATATTGCTAAAGAAAGCTTTGCAGTTATTTTTGGTTTTAGTGGCTATTTTAAGTTCATATTCAGCTTTAAGCTTCCTAATGGCTCCCTTAAACTCTTTGTTAGTTTTGTACTCTTAAGGCAGGTAGAATAAGACCTGCTATAGGCATTAAGCAGTTTCTCTTGTTATGTAATTTATTTATACATATATCCTGCCACAGAGGTTTGTTTTTGAACTTCTCAGTAGATTTGTTGTAGATTGGAACTGCCTTATCAATATAACTATTTAAGTGGGAGTAGAAATCAGATTAATAGGTAGCAGCTTTTGTAAAAGGATCATTCAGAGGAGAATTACAGTAGAATCTTTTTAAGTCATCAATAACTGAAGAAGGTCTGCTTTTGAAAAGTCCCTAAATACAGAGCTATTTAGAAGTGGAGTACCACCAGTTTTAAAGGAAAAGATCACTAAATCATGATTTGATTTAACAAGACATGATGATAGAAATGGAGTTGTGCAAGAAGTGACCATATTTGTGAGGATGAGATCCAGGATTTTGAGGCCCCTAGTAGGATGGTTAACTATTTGTGAAAGAGAGTTAGCATTTATAATGTCAAGGAAGCACCGGGCATGACAACCATTGGCTGTGCAGTTCAGGCAGTTTATTGATGGATAGCTGAAGCCCCCCAGTAGAAAGGTCTTGGGTTTAATGGATTTGTTGGCGTAAATCAACATACATGGAGGTTTTCTCAAAAAACTTACCGAAACACCAGAGACCTCAAAAACATAAGTCTGCTACAGCTAACACAGTCTCCACAGCACCCATGACACATAGCAACATCAGTGTCTCACCCATCAAGCCCGGAAGGTGTAACACTCAAAAACAAAGTATTTTTGTCATTGAAGACTCAACAGTGAGACACATGGATGTCACCATCACTAGGTTGGACAAGGAGAAAGTCACAGTCAGCTGCCTGTCTTGTGCCAGGATTCACTAAATCATGGATACGCTCAGGTCTCTCAGCAACAAGTACCATTATCACTGTCATAGCTCATGTTGATGTGAATGACCTGAGACATATTTCACTGGACTATATGAAGAGAGACATGGTTAAGCTCTTTGAGTATGTGTTCCAGATAGGTATGTCCCTAGCCTTGAGCAGCATACTACCGTCACCTAGAATGATACCACAGTATAAACAAAAAATGATTGATTTCAATAATTGGCTTAGTTTTTGGTGTCATTTCAAGGTGATCCAGTTCCTGTCAGCCTGGGAAGCCATAGTCAACAAACCTCGCTGCTTTGCCAGTGATGGTTTGCACCTGGCACCCCTAGGCATTTGGCTGCTGGCAAAGGCTCTTGCCTCCCTCATAGTGCCTTTTTCAGGCAAGGTCTTGGAAACATTAATTAACCAATCAGAACAAAATAAGGGTCATGCTGCTAAATGCCAGGAGTTTAAGCCAAAAACTGCACACCCTGGAAGCACTTCTGTTACTAGAAGATGTAGATGTCTGTGCAGTCACAGAAACCTCCCTGGCCCTGCAATGCTACATTGGCTTCCACACCTTTATTCAGCAAAATGAAAGTGTGAAAACTAAAGGAGGTAGTGTTTCAATCATATTAGAGAAAAATTCACCTCACGTCTACTTAACCAAACTGAAGACAATCCAAATTTTATCAAACACACTGGTTATGGGAGATTTCAATTATCCCACAAACCGGGCACACACTATCAAAGTGGGTGACTCCATTTCAGTCAGCAGATCTGTTACCAGCGGGTTGCCACAGGGGTCAGTGCTGGGCCCCCTACTGTTTGGTATATACTTCTCAGAAGTTCATGTCAGAACTAAAGGGTTGTGGCTGACCAAGTTTGCAGATGACTGCAAACTAGGTGCAATTATTAAATCCCCAAATCATGTCAGTATACTCTAGGATGTTCTCACACAGACCAGCAACTGGTGTATTAGTCATGGTCTCAAACTGAATGCAAAAAAATGCATCATCATTCCCTTCAGCACAATGTCCCTTCACACTATCAAATCAATAACAATACCCTAAGTACCCATGACATGGTAAGAGACCTGGGATCACAGTTTGACCTCAACCTTAACTTCGACCACCATGTGTCTACCATTGTTAGGAAAGCTTTCCATGTAGTGCACTTGATTAGTAAAGGCATTGCCTCTAGAGCAAAAGAAGTTATAACCCCCCTATACTAGGCACTTATCCATCCTATAATTGAGTATAACGCCCCATTCGGTATGTACCATACTAAGCTCCTGCAGCAATTAGAGAGACCTCAGGGGGTTATAACAAAGAATATCAAGGGCCTCCAGCATGTGCCTTACAAGGATCAACTAAAATCCCTGTCACTATTCTCCATATCATATAGACGTCTTAGGGGAGACTTATGCCTCAGCTGCAGAGCAACCCAATACCCAAACCTAATGAACTTACTGCATATCCGTAAATCAAATGGGCCTAGGGCTACCCATTCTAGGACTTAAATATGGCTTGTGACTTAAATAGAACATGCTGGATGGGACAGATTTATCACCCACTGACTGCCATATCCTTGGAACAGGCTACCAATTCATGTGAAGCAGAGCACCTCTATGACACTGTTCAAGAGAAACCTGGATGAGTGGATGCGGCACTATAAAGTCTCACCAGGGATTGTCTTGGATATGGGCAGTCATCACTAAATGCAATCTTGGGTATTGACTAGTACCTCTACTGTATTACATTAAGTTGAAATGGCTAGACTTAAAATGACCCAATAAGTAAAAGTAATAATCGGCACTATGATGTTCAGAACACATGAGAATCTTTATTAGGAATGCTAGTATGAATCCTTTCACCTTCTAGGGCTTCCTCAGGCTAGAGGATGAAAGTATTCGTGCTAGTGTTCCTAATAAAGATTCTTGTGTGTTCTGAAGAGAGTGGTGCCGATTATTACTTTTACTCACTGGATTACTTTGTTGTAATATTGGCTTTATCTACATGGTAGAACCTGCTGTTTTTTTTTCTTAAACTTAAAAATTACCTCCAGGTTGATAGCCTAGTAATCTCTTATGATCCTATGATCATATGTGTTAATATAGATATTTTGCTCAGAAGGGGACACAGAGGATATTCTATAGTTAGCTATGAAGTTGTAATTTTTTTTATGGTGATTTGGACTTCTAGGAGTTCACGTGTAGTGTTCCAAGGAATGTCTCATGAGGTGATGATATCCTTGACAAATGCCGATAGGGTCTGATAATGTTATAGGCATTATTCCCAGGGATAGAGGGAGTACTTTCATTGTCTGAATTCATGTTTCTGTAACTGTACATGTATAAATGTGCTCGTGTTGCAGGAAAGCCTCACTTTTGGGTATTTTTGTTAAGAACCTGGCACTAAGTAGAGCCACATTAATGTGCTCCTAATTAGAAATTACAAAAATCAAAAAAATATGAAAAAAGAAAACAAGCTACATCTTCAGCTTCTTACCATCTGGCCACTTCATTAAAAAAAACATCAGTAATATAGTACACAAATCTTTAAGACTGCTACATTACTGGGGGTGGGGAGTATGCTCTTTCCCTGGTATTGTGCAATGTTGGAGTTAAAATATATAATTAGCAAGTATTGTGGGGGGTGCAATCCCAACACAGAAGGTGCTGGGGGGCTTTCCCCACTACATAAAATGTCTCTTTATTTTTTCACAGTCTGAGGGTGTGGTGCATGGAACATGCACAATAATGTATCAACATTTTTTCAATTTTATTGCGTCAACGTTTGTGACATCAACATTAGGGTAGGGTGTGTAGATTATTTAAGTACACCCTGTGAAGGCTGGCAGCCTAGCCATATAGAATTTTACAGATAATTCTATCATTTGTAAATATTAATGTAAGACACAGGCTTGTCTTAAATGGAAAAAAAACTGCTGTTAGATGTGGAAACTGAATAAAATGTAACAACAGTACACTCTGCTGGCAGAAAGCTGATCAAGTAAAGCATGTTGTGACCCTTTGATCTAAAGTCGGCTCCAGCCTGGCTAGATGAAGATTTTCTTTCTATTGTTTTAACCAAGAGTTAAATTGCTAGATTTAAACATGCAAATATATTTTTATTGCTCTGCTACCTGACCAGCTGCAAGATAACACAAGGAGATGTTAAGAATGTAAATGTATTTTCTGTCAGCCTGTGAACCCAGGGAAGTGTGAAGAATGATGTAATGGGAACCAGGAATGTGATTTTAAAAACAGAGAGAATCAGAGACCATTAAGCATTTTTGTCTTGACCATCCAACTCACAGCACTGTCTTGCTCTATAAGTAAGTTTATCTTAGACTTGTATTTTCTGTTAGAAATAGCTAGAACCTACAAAGATGATACTAAGTGTTTTTATGTGATGTCAGAACTGTACTACTGAATTATTTTAAGTATTTCTCTGTGATCTTTGAACTCTTGACTAGCACTGTGGAGTAAGAAGTATTGTCTTGTGTTTTTTTATTTATTATTAAATATTTTAAAACCTTTCAACTGTGGCTGTTTTGTGTAGAGATAATTTAATCTCTAGAGTACATTGCATATTTATAGTGATTACTGTACCAAGTCACTCTAATCAGCCTTGACTGTTTAGTTATACTACCAATTGGATAATAATATTGCACAGTAATAATTGGACACCCTTTTAAGGGCCTTTGAGTAGCTGATAAATATTAGCTGGGTTGTGGCAGTGATTTCTGCTGTATAGTCTGGGTAAAAGGGGGCACAGCTGGAAAAGCTGTGCCAGTCTTCCCCAGGAGTGTCTGTTTAGTTGTATAAACTCTTATCTCAAAGTGTGTGTGTGTCAGCTACTTGGGCAGGGACATGAAGCACTGGTTGGACAGAGAGGGTGCTGGAGATTTTAGCTTCCCCAGCTGGCTGAGATCTGGACCCTATAGCTGTGCAAATGAGGAGTCTTATTTGGGAGCAAGGGAGCAACCAGCCCTGGACTGACTGTGATCTCTGTGTGCTCTTAAGGGAAATTGCACTTTACTGTGTGTGTTTGTTATCCTTTCCTCCTATATGAGATGCCCCTCACTGGTGTTAGTGGTGAGGCTTGAGGCTCCTAGATTGCTGGGCCAGGGCATGGGCATCACATATTAAATGTTTGGGAGTGGTGGGATATCTACACCACATATTAATTGTTTGGGAGTGGTGGGATATCCACACCATATATTAACTGGTTGGGAAATACTCATTGCCTTGTAGTGGTGTGGGTACAGTGAATTGTAACTTGTGTACAGTGAGCTTTGAAGGTGTTTTTTACTCTAAATCAGCCATGCAGTGAATACTCAGAGTTCAGATCACAATTGTTTTATTTATTTTGTTAGCTTAGTTAGTCGGGGTGAGCAGGCAGCATGTCAGCAGAGGAGTACGGAAAGCTGACAAGGAGCCAGCTGGTGGAGATGTGCCAGGCTAGGGGACTGGTGCATGGAAACCTGACTAAGGCAGACGTAATTGCAGCCTTGATAACAGCCACATCAGAAAACAGCATTCAGGAGGACAATCAGACTGGCAGTGGAGATATGGAGAATGGACAACTCAACCTTTCTTCAGAGGACATAAAATTCCATCTAGAGCTAAAGAGGCTTGCATTGGTGGCCAGGCATGTGGAAATAGAAGTGGCTGAGAGACAGAGGCATCTAGAGAGTGAGGATAGTGAGAGACTGTGACGTTTGCAGGCTGAGGAGAATAAGAAACTGCTACGCCTGGAAGCTAAGGAAAAGGAGAGGCAGAGGCAACATGAGAAGGAGTTGCTGACTCTTCACCATAGTCATGAAGGTAATGGGGAAAGATGTAACTGGAGCCCTGAAGCACAACAGCTCAGTAAATGTTTTCCGCAATTTAATGAGGGAGATAATTTTGATAGCTTCATTTATATATTTGAGAGGGTATGCAAACAGTATAGTGTTGACCAAAAGGTCTGGGTACAGTTTCTGACCCCCTTACTCCATGGTAAAGCTGTAACTGTTTTGTCAAAAATGTCTGACATTGCATGTTTTGATTATACTGCTGTTAAAAAGCATTTGTTAGAAGTGTTTAAGCTAACACCTGAAATGTATAGGAAAAAGGTTTGTGAGCATAGACGCAAGGCAGATGAAAGTGTGTGTGAATATGTTGCTGAACTGAGCACTTATTTCCATAGGTGGGTGAGAGGATGTCAGGTCACCACTTTTGAAGGGCTGGCAGACCTTTTGGTGAGGGAACAAGCCCTTAGCACTTTGCCTGAGGACATGAGGATCTGGTTAGGTGATAGACAATGTGCTACTTTGGATGAATTGGGGAAGAAGGGAGACCTATACCTGGCAAGCAGGGCAGCCCTGCACAGGAAAGGGAACCCTAATACTTCTCATGGGTCTATCTGCCAGTAAAAGTGGAAGCCACTAGTCCAGGTACATGTTCAGGAACTAGGGTTAAATGTTTTGAATGCAGCCAGTGGGGCCATGTGGCATACAGATGTCCACAGAGGCAAGGTGGGGAACAAAATGTGAGGGAGCCAGTAAGTGGGAAAGACAAAATGCCAATAGTAGGTTGTCTTGAGACAACAGGGGTACCGAACTACCATCCTGCAGATGTCCTGATAGGGAAGGATTTGGATGGGGCAGTACCATGTGCTTATGCAGTTACACGCAGTCAGGCTAGGAGACAAGCATGTGGGTCAGGTAGCCTGGGGGACACCCAGACAGACTGCATAATTGCAGCCAGGACTGGTGACATGGTTACTTCAGGGAGGGAGCTACCCTGTAGCAGTGAGACTGAAGGTGAGCCACAGCTGCTTGGGGGTACTGATGGTCCTTGGACAGAGTGACTGCAGAGGTAGAGGTGAGTAGTAGTATGCAGGCTGACAGTGAGGCAACACTGTCAGAGGATGCCAGATTTTCTGTAGAAGGGGAACTGGGAAGGGTTACAAGGAGAGAGTTGAGACAGGCTCAGCTCTCAGACCCTACATTGCAAGGCCTGAGGCAAGTAGCTAGGGAGGCACCTGATTCTCAAGGAAAGGGGGAATCTGTATACTGGGACAAAGGGTTACTATACAGAGAGTGGGCCCCTGAGGGAGGGCTAGAAGTTGAGAGAGTACAGCAGTTGGTAGTGCCTAGATCCTACCTTCTGGGCGCTTCTAACCATAGCCCATGACATTCCCTTTGCCGGTCATATGGGCATAAAACGTACAAAGAGGTGTATTATGCAGAACTTCTATTGTCCTGGAATTTCCAGAGATGTAACATGGTACTGCAGGACCTGTGAGCAGTGCCAAAATGTAGGCAAGGCAGGAGACAAGGTGAGAGCTCCTTTGATGCTTTTGCCTGTGATTGAGGAGACATTTCAGAGGGTAGTTATGGATATTGTGGGTCCTCTGAGTACCCCAAGTTCCACAGGGATAAAGTATATCCTAGTGGTAGTGGACTATGCTACACGATACCCTGAGGCAGTGGCTTTGTCCTCCATTGAGGCAGAGAAGGTGGCAAATGCTTTGTTAGAGATTTTCAGCAGTGTAGTTTTCCCAAAAGAAATACTGACTGACAGAGGTGCCAATTTCATGTCAGACCTGCTGGCTTGTCTGTGGAAGTTCTGTGAGGTGAAGAACATGAAAACCACCCCCTACCACCCCCAGACTAATGGTCTTGTTGAGAGGTTAAACTCTATGATCAAGTCCATGCTACGGGCATTTTCAGATAAGTTTAAGAGGGAGTGGGACAAATATTTTCCCCATATGTTGTTTGCTTACAGAGACGTTTCCCAGGAATGTGATTTAAAAACAGTGAGAATCAGAGACCATTAAGCATTTTTGTCTTGACCATCCAACTCACAGCACTATCTTGTTCTATAAGTAAGTTTATCTTAGACTTGTGTTTTCTCTTAGAAATAGCTAGAAACTAAAAAGGTTAGACTTAGTGTTTTTCTGTGATGTCAGAACTGTACTACTGAATTATTTTAAGTATTTCTCTGTGATCTCTGAATTTTTGACTAGCACTGTGTAGTAAGAAGTATTGTCTTGTGTTTTTATTATTTATTAGTAAATATTTTAAAACCTTTCAACTGTGGCTGTTTTGTGTAGAGATAATTTAAGCTCTAGAGTACATTGCATATTTATAGTGATTACTGTACCAAGTCACTCTAATCAGCCTTGACTGTTTAGTTATACTACCAATTGGATGATAATATTACACAGTAATAACCGGACACTCTTTTAAGGGCCTTTGAGTAGCTGATAAATATTAGCTGGGTGGTGGCAGGGATTTCTACCGTATAGTCTGGGTAAAAGGGACACAGCTGGAAAACATGTGCTAGGCTTCCCCAAGGAGGGTCTCTGTGGTTGTATAAACACTTATCTCAAAGTGTGTGTGTGTCAGGTACTTGGGCAGGGACACGAAGCACTGGTTGGACAGAGAGGTTGCTGGAGATTTTAGCTTGCCCAGCTAGCTGAGATCTGGACCCTATAGCAGTGCCAGTGGGGAGTCTTATTGGGGACCTGGGGTTGCAAGGGAATGACCAGCCCCAGACTGACTTTGAACTCTGTGTTCTCTTAAGGGAAATTGCACTTTACTGTGTGTATTTGTTATCCTTTCCTCCTATATGAGACGCCCCTCACTGGTGTTAGTGGTGAAGATTGAGGCTCCTTGATTGCTGGGCCTGGGCATGGGTGTCACACACCTATATATATATATATATATATATATATATATATATATATATATATATATATACATATATATATATATATATATATATATATATACATATATATATATATATATATATATATATATATATGCATATATACACATATATATATATATATATATATATATATATATATATATATATATATACTTTATTTATTTGACATTTGATTACTGGGAATGTCTGACAGGGCATAAAGTTCATTTTCAGCAAAGGCCCGCAGTCAAAATGTGTATAAGACATAATACAAATTATCTGTGTGTGTGTGTGTGTGTGTGTGTGTGTGTGTGTGTGTGTGTGTGTGTGTGTGTGTATATATATATATATATATATATATATATATACAGAGAGAGAGAGAGAGAGAGAAATAGATACAGATATATATATATATATATATATATATATATATATATATATATGTATATATATATATATATATATAGAGAGAGAGAGAGAGAGAGAGAGAGAGATACAGATATATAGATATCAAAGAACCCAAAAGCAGAGTAACACTGTAAGAAGGCACAACATCCAAATACGTAAATTCAAGTATAAAACTCCTTTATTGTACAATGGTAAGCGCTTTCACGGTTGGATAAAACCGCTTCATCAGACCTGTACAATAAAGGAGTTTTATACTTGGATTTATGTGTTTGGATGTTGTGCCTTCTTACAATGTTACTCTCTTTTGGGTTCTTTGATATTTTATCTACTGACTGTCTTGCTTTGCCTTGTTGGGAGACTTTTGGATATAGATAGATATATGAACTTGGAAACATACAGGTGGTAAAATAAGTCACTATAAATTGTACGAATGACATCAATAGAAGAAAAAAGCATGATTTCATCAGAGATAGGCAACTCCCCATACATATGTATATATAATTATCTAAGTATATTTGAATATTATGGAGAAAAAAATAAGCAATAAGGTACAGGAGGTACAGAAACAGAAACTTGACAGTAAGAAGAATATTATAGGCTAAGAGATGTCAGAAGAAGGTGGAGAAGAGGTTAAACAAAGATTTAAAGATGATATAGAAGATATGAGAGAAATAAGGGTAGCCGCTGTAAGAGAGGGAGTTGTAAAGTAGATCACAAGGAGGAAGGAGTATGGAAGAGAAAGGGAAGAGACAGAGCGTTAGAGAAAGAATATGGGAATGGAAAAATAAATGAGTCAGTTTAACCTGGAGAAAGGCACAGCCTGGAGTTGAGAAGGTATTCTTTTAGGGCATACTTAAAAATGGGACTTGTAAGAGTTGATCTACTGTCCATAGAAATCTGGTTCCACATTTTGGCTATACTATACAGGAGTATAAACTATGCTGTATATATTTTTAGGTTTATGAGCATCAAGAAGCTATTTTTCATATAACTGACATGGACAGTTAGAAGGTACTGTTTGAGAATGTCACAGATGGAGGGACAGGGGAAAAGATTATATATCATTGTGTAGGCAAGTACAAGTTGAGTTTGCTTCAGGTAATTGGGCAACTCAAGCCATTTTAATGATTTCAGAACAGAGCAGTGATGACGTTTATATGAGAGACTGGTTGCAAGTCTAGCTACAGTGCCATAACATAGTCCTAGTTAACATAGTCCTAGTTTTGTGATGTAGCCGATTTGAATATTGATAAAAAATGGTGAGGCATACAGTAGGAAAGTAGAAAGTTTGTGTTTGCCAGTGACTCTGAAGGAGTTGGTGAAGATTTTTTAATGTGTAGAGCATACATAGTTTTTATTTTTTTACACAATTTTGTAAATGAAGATCAAATTTCAGTTGAGCATCAACTGTGATGCCTTGTAACTAGGTATACGATACAACCTCTATATCTATGTGATTGAGACAAGTTATTTTGAAGCTGTTTTTGAGAGGTGTTAGCGATTTGGGGAAAAAGAGTAATAGGTTGGTATTATTGGGATTTAGGAGGAGTTATCAAGAAATTAACAAGCTTGATTTACATTTATGCATGAAGTGTCCTTTTCCTTTAGCAGTGACACTGACTGCAACCTCAGTGGTGCAGATGGTGTCTGCACCTTACCTCATGGCACCAAAAGCTGTCAGTCTATATACTGCCTGCACTAAAAAAGATTTATTTGTAGGCTGCAACTCCTCCTAGCAGAAGAAAGATAATTTTATGCAGAATGACAGGGAAACTGATTACCTCTGATACTGTGTGGAAGGGACAATCTTGGAATCCTGTAAAGAAATAAAGTTTTTGGGGTGAAAAAGAATGTTTGCAGATATTTGAGTAAACAATATTTATAACAAGATCAGTTTCACAATCTGTCAGGACTTATTTAAATGTACTACCTGTGACAAAAGAAGATATTGCCAGCACAGCTAGATGGGATTTTGTAAATAATTATATGTCATTTGTGAATATCAATCTAATTAATGCCAAGATGCTGGTGGTGCAAATGTATTACAACCGTATGTCATATAAGATGCTTGTGTTACAAATGTTTTAGAACTGTATGTCATGTGTATATCAAACCGCTGGTTTGTATAGACACGTGTGTTGAAAACAAGTTTTACAAAGTGCCTTGTGCTTAGTATCTGCAGTGAGCTCTATTGGAAGAGAAAAGAAATGTGCATGCACTGTTGTAACTGTTTAAATGTATATGTTAACAGAGGAAACGAGGGTTAACTTCAGTCCAGCAAACTTTACAAAAATAGCTGAAATTAAATTACTTTATAGGCTGTGCAATAAAAGATAGTATCTTTCAGTTTTCAAAGCAGCTAGAGACACAGAGTCTGTGCTGGGAAGCTTTCTGTATTGTCTTCGGAGTGAACTAATTGCTACCTCTGAAAGCATGAAGGAATGCAATTGTTTTATGACTTCTAGCATCTGTCAAAGATCTGAGGTCTATGTATTTTTACAGGTAGGTGATAAATACTGCCATCCTCCAGCAGTGGGGTTTTACCTGGGAACTAGAAGTCAGATGACAAGAAATTATGTCATTCTGCAAGCTATTGCAGCAGTAATATTGTAGATATTAATTTGAGAAGTCTCTTAGAAAGGCAGAGCATTCTCCATTCTGCCTTGGATCTGACAACAACTAGAAGATCCATTCATCACATCTTCCTTGCTCTTTTAGTAAGTTTTAGGTTATAGTATAATTATCTTAGATTCAGTCAAAAATATAGTGAAGCTTAGTTTAGATATTTTATTTATTTATTTGAGACTGTCCTGCAATGCTGTTTTAAGTATTTCTTGTGATTTTAAACTCTGATGTCACTGTGAATATATATTTAGTATTGTCTTTTTCTTTTATTATTATTACATATATTTAAACCTTTCATTGTGGCTAAACCGTGTAGAGATATTTAAGTTTTGAGAGTACTTGCATATTTATTTGGTAACACTGTGTGGGCCGCTCCTTTTAGCCTTGCTCTTGGTCAAACTACCATTTGTGTTAATATTAATATTACACAGTAAGATTGGACACCCTTTGTTAAGGGCCCTTAAGTAGCTGATAAGGAGTGACTGGTGGCAGTGAAAACTACCATATAGTATGAGCAAAAGGGGCATAGCTAGTAAACCTGTGCCAGCCTTTCCCAGGTGTGTGTGTGTGTGTGTGTGTGTGTGTGTGTGTGTGTGTGTGTGTGTGTGTGTGTGTGTATACATCAAACCTCAGAGTGTGTATGTCAGGTACTTGGGCAGGGACTCGAAGCACTGGTTGGACAGAGAGGGTGATGGAGGTCTTGGCTTGTTTACTCAGCTGAGATCTCAACTCTCTATCTGTGCCAGTGGGGAGTCTTATTGGGGATTTGGAGAAAGAGGGAGAAACCAACTGCAGACTGACAGAGGTGCCAATTTCATTTCATACCTGTTGGCTTATCTGTGGAACCACTGTGGGGTGAAGCACCTAAAGACCACCCCCCTACCATCCCCAGACTGATGGACTTGTGGTGAGGTTAAACTCTACACTAAAGACTAGGATACGGGCATTTGCAGCCCAGTTTATGAGGGAGTGAGACAAATATTTGCCCCATCTGTTTTTTGCTTACAGAGAGGTGCCCCAGGAATCCATAGGTTTTTCACTCTTTGAGTTGCTGTATGGACATAGGGTGAGGGGACCTCTAGATTTGATTTGCAATGAATGGGAGAGTGAGTGTGAATCCCACAAGGATGCTGTTGTGGCATATATCCTAAACCTCGGGACAAGGCTTAGAAAACTTATGGGCTTGGCCCATAGAACCTGGAAGAAGCACAACAGCAGAAAAAGGTCTGGTATGACAGGAATGCTCGAACTGGAGAGTATGCTGTGGGGTCGCAGGTTATGGTTCACATTCCTGTCAGACACTACAAGGTGCAGGCAGCTTGGGAGGAACCCTTCAAAGTGATAAGGAAGGTCAGTGATGTTAACTACATGGTAGAACTGCTAGGCAGAAGGCAGGGGTACAAACTGAACCATGTTAACATGATGAAACCTTACCATGGCAAGGAGGCCCTTGTGCTAAGTATTTGTAGTAGAAGGCAGGAGAAGTCTCAGGGGACTCTATGGCTACAGCAAGCCAGCTAGCAAAATCCCAAGTTTCTATGTTGGAGCTTAGGGCTGCAGGCATATGATATGACAGTGCAAAACTGTAATGGAGTCAACAATGCCAAAGCAGCTGGGATCTCAAGACAGGATATGGGATAATGTATTCCCAGGTAGGCTCATCCCTCTCAAGCAACGTCACTTGAAAAAGTAGCTTGAGTCTTTGAAGGGGGAAGAAATGTGATGAAAGAAGATACTGCCACCACAGGTAGCTGGAATGTTGTAAATAATTATATGTCATTTGTGAATATCAAACTAATTTATGCAAGATGCTGGTGTTGCAAATGTATTACAACTGTATATCATATAAAATGCTTGTGTTACAAATGTATTAGAATTGTATGTCATGTATATATCAAACTGCTGGTTTGTACAGACATATGTGTTGAAAAAGTATTTTCCAAAGTGCTTGTCCTTAAAATGTATCCAGAGTGTGCCCTACTGGAAGAAAACAGAAATGTACATGCACTATTGTAACTGTTTAAGTGTATATGTTGCCAGAGGAAACTGGTTGGTTAACTTCAGTCCAGCAAACTTAGAATAGCTGAATTTAAATTACTTTTTAGGCCATGCAATAAAAGACGGTATCTTTCAGTTTTCATTGCAGCTAGAGAGACAAAGTCTATGCTGGGAAGATTTCTGTATTGTCTTCAGAGTGAACTAATTACAACTTTTGAAAGCATGAAGAAATGCAAATATTTTATGACTTCTAGCATCTGCTAAAGGTCTGAGGTCTATGTATTTTTACAGGTAGATACTAAATACTGCCAGCTTCCAGCAGTGGGGTTTTACCTGGGAACTAGAAGTCAGATGACAAGAAATTATGTCATTCTGCAAGCAATCCCAGCAGTAATATTGTACATATTAATTTGAGAAGTCTCTTAGAGAGATAGAGCATTCTGCATTCTACCTTGGACCTGGCAACAACTAGAAGATCCATTCACCATATCTGCCTTGCTCTATTGGTAAGTTTTTAGGTTATAGTACAATTCTTATAGATTCAGCCAGGAATATAGTGAAGATTAGTTTAGTTATTTTCTTTATTTATTTGAGACTGTCTTGCAATGTTTTAAATATTTCCTGTGGTTCTGAACTTTTGATGTGTGAATATATATTTAGTATTGTCTTGTTATTTTATTATTTATTATTGAATATATTTAAACCTTTAATTGTGGCTGATCTGTGTAGAGGTATTTAAGTTTTGAGAGTACTTGCATAATTATTTGGTGACACTGTGTAGGCCACTCCTAATAGACTTGCTCTTGATCAGACAACTATTTGTATTAATATTAATATTGCACAATAAGATTAGTCACCCTTTGTTAAGGATCCTAAAGTAGCTGATAAGGAGAGACTGGTGGCAGTGAAAACTACCGTACAGTATGGGCAGAAGTGGAATAGCTAGTAAACCTGTGCCAGCCTTTCCCAGGTGTGTGTGTAAGTCAAACCTCAAAGAGTGTGTGTGTCAGCTACTTGGGCATAGACACGGAGGACTGGTTGGACAGAGAGGGTGCTGGAAGTCTTGGCTTGGTCACTAACTGAGATCTCAACTCTAAAGCTGTGCCAGTGGGGAGTCTTACTGGGGATCTGGAGAAAGAGGGAGAAACCAGACCCGGACTGACTGTGGTCTCTGTATGCTCTTAAGGGAAATTGCACTTGGTGGAGGGAGCTGCATCTGGAAATACTGTGTACTGTATGTACTTATTATCCTTCCAGTGAATGTCCCCCACTGTTGCCAGAGATGAGGATTGAGGTTTCTTGATTACTGGCCCAGTGGTGGGTCATCACACTACAATATAGTTAGTAAGTCTATTTTAAGGTTAAAGTGCATACCATCTAAAGTACAAATTTGAATAATGCAATGCAGTATTAAACACTTCAGAATCCAGCTGCTGCATATCAGTTAACACTATTAGCATTAATTGTCTTTTGCAAACTGTGCCTTGTATAGTATAAAAAGCATTAGCTAACAGTGGTGTTGTTGGCAGCACTTGAAATAGTTTCCCAGCTTCCTTAAATTCAACAATTGATTATTAAAGGAGAAGAGAAAAAGAAAGAGATATACACACACTTAAGTAACTATTTATGTTCTTACCTGCTGGCAGTGGCAGACATACTGCCTGTAAAAAAAAAGAAAAACAACTTTCCACAATCGCACCTCTACTCCTTGCAGTTTCAAGCCCAGCCTGTCTGAGTTACAGCAACTGAGTGACATGCTTGTTTAGTGATATTTGTGATGTCATCAACAAGCTCAAAGAGCTCCATAGATTGGTGGAGTAAGCTTGCTGCTAGTCTGTTTTGAAAATAACCCATTGACTGGACTGACCTATTTTTTTTCTTTTGGCATTCCTTGAAATGCCACTAATGCATGGAGATCCAAGTACCACAAACTAAAACAGCTGATAATTAGTTGACTTTCTGACTTGAATGGCATTCCCTTTATTTTTATTTTTGTTTGTTTGTTTAACTGGAGGGGGTGGTGGCTGCAGCCCAGCAGCCAGTACCAAAAACTGCAGTTGTTTAATAGCAATTTGGATAAAAGACAGAACTCACATAGCAAAGGTAGCAGCTACCTTA
>NC_056728.1:1687221272-1687341272 GCF_019279795.1 Protopterus annectens
GCTAACCACATTTTGTCAAATAAACAGATGTCTATCAAGCATTGCTTAGATGAAATGCTGTGCTACATACATACATGCACATACAGACACACACACGCACACACACACACACACACATTTATATATATATATATATATATATATATATATATATATATATATATATGTATTATAGAGCTATATCATAGTCATCCTCAGTATTGAATGTCCAAAATTCAGATCTCTGTTTTGTTGACATGCTTTAACTGACAAAACAAATGGTTAACCTATGAACTTCACTATGTACATGATTGACAATCCCCACAGTGAGGATTACTAAAACATAAGTTAGGAATGTTGTACAAAGCCAAACATTCTCTAAATGACCACTCTTTATATTCACTACCTACTGCTCCCAGTATTAGCATATTCACTATCAATTTTAACTAACATTTCAAAAACAGTGCTCAAAAAACGTTAAATCCCCTATGCAGCCAACATAAATAAACTAGCCCTGAGAAACTTCAAATGGCTTTTGCTTCAAATGTACTTTCTCTGAACTGATTAAAGGTAACTCACCAATTCATATACACGTCAAAGTAATGTGCATCTATCATAAATGTTGGGAAAAATCCACCCCACCAATATAACTTCTCTCACTTAATCAAAACTAAATACTCTTAATAAAAGAAATTAAGCAATTTGATAATTCGTTATATTCTGCCTCACTAGATAAATATTGTAATACCGTCTCAAACTGACTTACAATCTGAACGGAATGTCAGAAACTTCCAGCAAAAACTAAAGGCCAGGCTACTAAGTGGCATTGTCAGTGTTACACACATAATTAAACATCAATAATACAGTATATACTAAAACACAAAACTTGCTCTAACACTGTAGCTACCAATAAATAAATAAATAAATAATAGTCTTCCTACACCTTTTCTCAATATTGACAATTTCTGTAAATTTCTGTATACTATCTCATGATCCCATATAATTACTCCTTTTTACCCTGTTGTCGTCTACTCCATCTACCAGCTTATCTTCTATATCTACTTCCATCTCTCCTCCATCTTTCCATTTCTTACATGTTAACTCTATACTGTACTGTGTTACTCAATGCTTTGCATGCTCCACACTTGCGGTGTGTGTTCTCCTTCTACAGATGGTCTAAAAATCAATGAGTAATCCACTGCAGTTCATAGTGTCAATGTATATACTTGCTTAGCTGTAACAATTGAAGCATATAACATTTTTAATTTTGATTTGACATTTGTACATTGTGATATGTGCACTGCGGTGGTGGTGCTGCAGTAGCATTGTCACCTCATCATAGCAAGATGTTGTCCCGTTCGATTCTCAGCTAGAGCGTCTTCTGTGTGGAGTCATATGTGAATGGGGCATGCCTTCGTTGAAGGTTGTGCATCAGGGCTGGTAACCCGGTACATAAAAATCCACTACCAATCATTAGCGGACCGGAGTTCTGCTGTGGCGACCCCTAACCGGGAAAAGCCCAAAGACACAAACAAACAAACATTGTGATATGTGCCTTCAGAAAAACAATTTGTTTGCAAAATGTACATTTGTCATCACTGTACCTCTAACTGTATATTTATTCTTGAAACATTTCTCCCTGGGCTTCCACCAGAAAGGATCACTAGACCAGCTGGACTATCCTGGTTAATGAGTGGAAAAATAAATGAATGCTTATGTACATATATACATATGTATGTATGATTGTACATTCACACGCATGTGTACACACATGCTTCCATCTGAAATATTCATACATGTGTACATGCAAAGGAAAATACATTCACTAAGATATCTGTACATGCATGGGTGTATTCACCTAAAGTCTGTCTCTGGTACTTACATTTGTAATGTACATGTACTCATTTTCCCCCTTTTTTCTGGAAAAAATACTAGAAAAACTCAAATTTAGATTGTTTTAGTACAGCCAAAATATGTGATTTTTTTTTTGTGAATTGGCATTTTAGTTGCACTAAAATTTCTAATGGAATTATGATCATGACCAGAAATTTTACTGAAAAGTCATAGACAAAAATTGCATGATTCCAGCTCACAAAAATGGAATTTCATATTTTAAGGAAATAATGATCCCCACCTACGTAGTGCCATCTAACACAGCAGATTTTCAAGAGAACTGTCCTTCTGTCTAGCAGAAGAAATTACTAAATGTCTTTGACAACATAACTCCTCTTCCTGACATTTATAGCCTCACTCATGAGGCTGCACTGTGTAATACAAAAGCATACTTTATTATTAAACCTTTATATATATACTATATATATATATATATATATATATATATATATATATATATATATATATATAGGTACTAGGCTATCAAACAAGGGCCTAAGTAAGCCTAGCCAACAAGGTTCCCTAGCTTACGCCACCCAAGAAAGTTAATTTCCTGTGCCCCTGTTGAGCAGAGCCACAGAAGTGATCCCCGGGGTATATTTCCTATTTCCCATCCACTCATCAAGATTTTTCTTGAAGAGTACTAATGAGGAACTTTACTTGACATAGATGGATAACTTGTTCCAGAGTATGGGAAGTCTCTGGGACAGGAATCTATCCCTCCAGCATGTCCTGTTTATTGTGGTGACAAGGTTTATGTCCCTAGAGCATGTAGCTTGGAGGGATTGGGATTTCTTTAGGTGTAGCATGTCCAACACCTCTGGGTTTGACATAGCTTTATATGTTAGGCAGAGATCTCCTCAGAGTAGGTGATATGCTACAGAGTAAAGCTGGAGTTTTTTGAGATGGTCAGTGTAGGGCATCTGTTTGAGACCAGTAATAATAATAATAAATATAAAATTTGAAAACATATATGCTCAATAATGCAGCCATAATCAACAGCTGTACAGCTGTTACCTGTAAGTGAGTCTCTAAACAGTCCTATGCTCTTACCTTTGTGAGCACGTGAAAAAAAAAATCATTGCTGTACAAGTTTGAAACAACAGTGAAACCAATTGCTTCTCAATATGCAGTTTTGTTGAAGTGGAAGTCCTACCTCTGTATGTATCAGCTCTGCAGTCATATGTGTACATATCCAGAAAAGTGAAAATGCAACACATAATGGCATGACTGCCTGTAACAAATAGAAATTCCGCTAGCAGTGCTTTTATACATAGAACCATGATTGTGGAAAATAAAATTGGCAAGTTTAAATCAATAAGATGATCCCTTGCTTATTTAGATCTTGTCAACTATTATGTTAATAACAGCACAAACTGTGCAGTATTGATAAGTAAAACTCAAAACCAACAGGAAGCAATGCCACAAGGGTCCAAAGATGGTTCAAACAATTTTATTATGCAAAACCTAAAAAGAAAACATTAAAAGCATTGCATGCTTTCATCTCAAACAGGAGACTTCCTCAGAATGATGAAGCATCCTTGGATCCTTGTGGCATTGCTTCCTAATGGTTTTAACTATTAGGTTAACTTCAAATGGAAATAGGTCCCTTTGTCATTTAGTTTCATACATATGTCATTATAGATCTCTGCATTATTTTACATGGAATACTTGTTGTGCTGATTGGTCTAAAAGCTTCTATGACACATAAGATAAAAATAGGATGTCAAGATTTCTCAAAAGTAAACTATGAGTCAGACAAACAAGTAGCAGATTTTAAAATGAGACATTGCACTACTAAAGCACTTTTACATGGTAAGGCTTTTATCTCTTTATGTCCTGTAAAGTTAGGCTACACCCCTGCAATTTATGTTACTAATTCAGAAGTTGCTACAGCTTAGAGTGTGGAGAATATTCTGTGTTACTACTACTACCTTAGTGTATTGCCCACTACATTTGTACCTGTAGTGTTAAAATCATGAGGATTATAGTTATGGTCCTCAGAATTCCAGCAGATACACAACTGTAAAATTCATTAGATCTGATGTGATCCCCTATTGCTAAATGATTCTACTGTAGTCTGTCATCAGGTAGCAAATATTTTTCATATTATAAAATTCTGTTTAATATGATTTCTAGGAATCTATTTAGGTTTTCCTTGATTTTGTTTAGGAAAGCATTAGGTATGTTGCCTTGTCCCATGGAATCTAAGTTCTAAATTTTATGTCAAGCCATAGTTATGATATCTGTAGTTACTGAAGTGATTAATCCTTCTTCCTGTAGAGCACTTGTACATATGCCTTTACTTATTGTGATTTTTTTCAAGTACATTCACTGTGACCTATGGTAGACCAGTCATGTCATTGTTTATACATAACATGCTCATTCACTGATTTTACCTTTCATTTTCCATTTTCTGATAGAAAAAGGGAAACCTTAACAATATTTTTTGCCTTTGAGATCATAGTTATACTTGGAAGATTTGGAAAGAAAAGTAAGAGCATCTCTATTTAAAATTGGATTGTTTATATGACTAGGATAATTGCTGAAAGCTACACAGTACCTCTATTTCTATTGTGCTTCTTATTAATTTTTTTAAACAATCAAATGGGTTATTTATTTAATTTACTTACATATGTGTATCTCAGTATA
This sequence comes from Protopterus annectens, assembly GCF_019279795.1. Classification (NCBI taxonomy): domain Eukaryota; kingdom Metazoa; phylum Chordata; order Ceratodontiformes; family Protopteridae; genus Protopterus; species Protopterus annectens. The sequence continues at coordinate 1,687,225,797 of NC_056728.1, forward strand.
AAGAGTATCTGAGTGACTGCTCTCATGGTATAATTATGACCACTGAATTATATCAGTGAATATTAAATTATTCACCTTGAAGAGAAAATTAGGGTACAGGATATTTTGACCCCACTTATTTGACCCCAGATGATTTGACCCCAGTTAATATTACAATTTCCAGTATTTATACATGAATAACATAAAAAAGACACATAGATATGAAAAAAACCCCAGAAAACAAAAGTACAAGTTTCATAGTTAAGATTTAAAAGCGAAAGTGTGGACAGTATCTAAATGCAAATATTTTACTAAGTAATGTAACTAAACAGTTTTATATATATATATATATATATATATATATATATATATATATATATATATATATATATATATATATACATGTGTGTGTGTAAACTACAGATCTGAACAATCAAGCCACAGATATAATCATATGTGTATTTGTTTCCATTTTCAGAAAACCAAGAACTGCCAGCAGCAGCACACAGCATGCTAAACTAGACTAGGAGTTTCAGTTTAATCAGTTTTATCAGAATACGAATGAAAGTCAGAAATAGCTGTCACTAAATCTCACAAATTGTTATATGAGAATACAGATTAAAAACAGAAGAGTGAAATGCAGACAGGACCTGGACCATTTTGTAATCTTAATACTTTTCCTCATGGAAACTGACAAACGTAAATAGTAGTTGTTTCCCATACAAACATAATAAAAATAGATAAAATAAATAAAGATCAAATAAATGTACATGATAAAAAGATGAAACATGAATAATCTTCTGAGAAAAAATAGTAAATTATTAAATCCAAAAGAAGTATAAGGTGAAGTAGAGGAAGAATCATATCCAGTACAGTAAAGATATACCAACAAAATAGAAAATTTAGCTACTGCCACCTACTGGATGGTATTAAAACCTATTAAATGATAAATTAAATAAATTAACATAATAAAAAATAAATTTTAAAAACAAGACTGTTTAATTATTGTGTATTTTATTACTTACTTAATACAAAAGATTTATTAACATTTATTTGGGGTCAAATAGTCTGGTGTCACATCACCCAATAAATACTCTCATACACAATAAATGGAAATATAAATATGAAACTGTATACAAATGCGTTGGGACTGAATCTTCTGAGGGCGAATCATCCGAGGGCAAACTGTCTTGCTTCCAAAGTCAGTGTCTACTAATTACTAGCAAATACTTGTTAAGTCATGAATTACTGATTGTTCTGTTTTTATTTGCTTGTTTTCTTGTTTTATTATAGCCATTGGTTTCTTCTTTTTGCAGAGTTCAGGAAGTGAAGCAGAGAACACCTCTCACACTCCAAGGTATACTATATTACTTTATTGTATGCATGGGTACATAATGTAAAACAAAGCTTCTTCATTAACTGAACTGGAACTTGGCTATTGGATCCTATATTGTTGAGTATAATGGTTATAGCTTTAATGAATAAGGTAATAGGTTTTTATGCATATAATCATTTAGTTCTATAGTAGAATGCATACTATTTTTACTACTGTGCATGTAGAGTAAATCAGTTTTTCTCCTGAGAATAAAATTAACATGATGTGTTTTTTCAAATACAATTGACCATGGTCTAAGTGTTGTGCACATTCTCAGGAAATTCACTAACTTACACAATGCATCTAAAAAAAGAACAAGCCAATATGTTAAGTATAAAACATATGCTGGGGATCTTCTTTCCACACTAAGAACAATAAACTGTGCAAGCAATGTGTCTAGATTTTATTAATCAAATTTTGATATGTAGACTTTCAGATTCTAAAACACGTTCATTGCCTACTCACATCTCACATGCAGAGTTTGCTGATGGACCTGTATTCTTATTGGGCCTAATTAGAGATGGATAAAAAAGTAACAGATTATAATAAACATAAAAACTAGCACTGAATATTGCATCTAGATGGTGCTGGAATTTATATTTTAAGGAACATGGATGTATGGGTTCCATATTCTATAACATATGTAGAGGTAGTCTTATGGAACCTTTTCTCTGCAATTATAGAAACGCAATAAGAACAAAATGAGTCTGAGTGTATGTGACTGAGTGCTGTCCTGTAGAAGTCCGATAATAAAAGATGACAGAATATAGTCAGAAGCATTCTAAATGAGGAGGATATTTGTCATACTTCTTGCAGTATATGAAACTTCCAGCCAATATTTTTATAAACAATTCTTAAATTATAGCTTTTCTGTCATACATTTGACCCTGCTAAATGTACTGCAGGAATATAAATAAATAAGTAATAATAACACATCAGAGAACAAGTCTTTGAACATGAAAAAATAAAATGATGAGTGGTCCTCAAGACACTGTGCATAGAGGCCTAGGTCTGGTACATAGCACAGGTCAAGTACATCAGCATAACCCAATTCAGAAAACATGGCAAACTCAACAGAGTAACTGCATACACTGCTGCACGTCTGGATGTTGCCAGGTATGCAGTAGTTGTGCAAGTTAAGTCAAAACATGAGGTTTAGGCAATAGACTCATTAAGAAACATAATGGGAATAAAGCAATAATTTCCTTACAGACTTTAGATGGAAAAGACAGATGACAGCAATGGTCATTATTGACAGATGTATGTGTATGCTTCAGCGAAGAAACTCAACCAGTATCATTCTGGAAATGATGATAAAGGATGTTCCTTCCAGTGCAACAAGATTAGCCGTTTGCAGCTATCGAAGCTGATAGGATCTCAGCACTTTCTTTTTGAGTTAAATGCATCATTAAATAAAATTATCAGGTTGACAGGAAAAGATATTATTAATCACCTTGTCAATAAAAGTCTTCACTCTAGCCCAGAAACATGCCCAGCAGTAATGCAGTATGTCTGCCTCTAGTCCATCACAATGTTGCTAATGATTAAAGATATAACCCATTGTGTAAACTTTATTCAGAGAACACTTATTTTTTTTGTAACTATCTTTTACTGGATTTTATATGTATTTTACAGAAACATAAACTTTGGATAGACACTCAGACAAATGCCTTCATTTGGGCTTAATTTGTGTTGAAAGAACAATCTAATTTCCAACATATTAATAGGCTTTCTTCCTCTTCAGATGACAGCAGTCAATTCTTTAAGTTTTTTTTATTTTCATCTCTTATAGAGAAAAGTCATTCAACAGATATGTATGTATATATCCTGAATGGTTTACTGTAAATTGTGACACTTCCTAGTGTAATGCATAAGCTCTTAAGAGAAAAGAGTAACTTCCAAAGTATTCCTGTAGGGTATGCATCAGAAATAACTCCCAATAATGCAGGAATAGGAACACTGCAAATTGTGAGAATATATACTATTGTAGATATATTTTTAAAGTTTAGTCTTAATCATTAAGTACTTTTGACCACAGTACTGAGATGCTACAATAAAAATCAGGTAACCTAAAATACTTGCATTTCAACATAAAGTGATTATGTAGGTCTATAAACTCAATGTTGTATTCCAAACAGCAGATGTTTTTAATATTTGAAAACTTCTCCAATATCTCTAAATTCCAGCAAGCAAGAATATTGTATCTCTAACTGATCTTTAAATAAGGCTGAACTAGCAGACATACATACATATGTCTACTGCATGAATGATTTTATTGCCTTTTTTTTTTGCACTGGATTATATAGACTTCCTCTATTGGAAAACATTTCAGAAAAATATTTTATTAGTCTGGAGCCATCTTATTATGTCATGCTTATTAAATACAGCACCTTAAAGGTAACAGAAGGCAAAAATAAGACTTCACAATACGGACATTTCCAAAAAGTGAGAAATATATCCAGTTATAGTTTTGGATTCCAGCAGTTATTTTTTATTGTCTCATCCTGATATAATTTCAAGGTTCCAGCAGCAATGTTTATTATTAAAAATCAGTTAAGCGCTATTGTTTGTGAATGATAAAGTGAATGCAATGGTTACATTAATGGACACAGTGTTGCAGAACAACTTTTTGTTTTTCAAGGCCAATATTTAGGCAGGTCAGTGCAGTAGCTCCCATATTTGCAAATGATGTGATGGCAGAATGTGAAGATCATTATATTATGGGTAGTGAATACAAGCATTGCTGGTCACTGTAAACTTGCTTTTTGGATGATATTTTTCTGGTGTGGATTGATTCTTTTTATAAGCTACAGGAATTTATTTTACTTATATCAATAATACAGTGCAATTTTTAAATTTCTCATTTAAATTTAATATGAATAGTATTGCAGTTTTAGATGTTGACATAGGTAAGGACTTATTTAATCATAAATTTATTTCTAATATTTACTGAAAAAATACCTTTTCAAATTCTTATCTTCACTTTACAAATTGGCATCTGGAACATCAAAGGACGTCAGTTGTAAAAGATATGCTTTGCCAGGATGATTTCAAAGAAGGAAAATTTTATTTCTTTAGAGAATGTGAAGTTTTAATGAGTATGTTCTTAAAGAGAAGTTACCCCATTGAATTTTTTAACACTGTTAAAGTTGAAGTTTTCGCCAAAAATGAGTCAGATATTTTTACACCAATTCTGTCCAATATTATTGCTGGTAATACAGATCTAATACTACTTAGTACAGGTTCTAGTTTTGATAATGGTAATAAATTATTAATTTCTACCTTCACTCTTGACAGTAAAGCTATTGCAGATTGTATTTATGAGAATTGAAATTTATTTTTAATGGATCCTGACATTATGAAAAAGATTGGTGATAAACTATGCAGGGTATACAGAAGGAGCAAGACATTTAAAAATTCCCTTGCATTTAATAAAAAATCTAATGTTGGACTCATTAAAAAGAAAAATTGGACATTTAAATGTGGGTTTTATTCTCAATGTTTGTATGTACTTGGTGGTGACTTTTTTGTAGTTAGAGGTACTATGTATAGAGTTAAAGGTCATTATACCTGTGGCTCTAAAAATGTGGTTTACCTAGCTCAATGCATGTCCTGTCCTGCAAATATGCAGGTAAAACTTCCAGAGGGTTTAAAGACTGCATATATAAGCATATATCGTACATTAAGAATAGGAAAAATACAAATGCTTTATGTAAACACACTGATTTGATTCACATAAATTTGTTTTTAAAGTCATTGAACAAGGGAATAAGGACTTGCAGGGTAAAATAACAGATGAACATTTGGAAGCCTGTGAACTTAAATGGCAGCTTAAGTTAAACACTATGAATTGGCATGGGCTGAATGATGCTTGTTCTTCAAATCCTATTTTAAAGCTGAAGCATTTTAATGTTATGTAATGAATTATATAAGCATTTTAATGTTATGTAATGAATTATATAAATTGTAAGTTGATTTCTAACTTATTTATGTATCCTATTGGCTTTGCATAGTCATATGATTTTGAATTTTATTATTTGTTTGCTATTTGATGTTATGTACTAGTTCTGAAGAAATTCTAAAAATAGTAAGACGAAAGAGCTTAACTGAGTTTTAACAATATACAATAAACATTGTTGCTGGCTCATACTGGTTTTCCTTCTACCACCTATACTGGAAGTTGCTCCTGGTTTGTCCAGTCATGTGTTTCGTTTCTCATTTTCAAGGTTTTCTCACAATCTGCTGAGATGTAATTTTTTCTGTAATGCTACTGATATTTCTTTTAAGCTAGAAGAATAAATGAAAGTTTACATTACCATTATTTTTTTTTGTATCCTATTTTTTTTCTTCAGGCTCATAAAAATTCTTAGTATATTTTTATATTCATTAAGGTTTTCTATTATCAATAAGTCATCATGTAAAAAACACATCCAGAAATCTAAAATCCTTTATTACTATCCCCCACATGTCAGAATGTTGCAGGACTGAGTTTTTCTTCAGTCAAAATTGTTCTAGCAACTGTTTCTTTAATATCTGTAAGGGAGGAAACTTATCACCCCTGTCCCCTTTCACAGTCTGAAAAACCTGCCTTAGGGGAACCTTCTGATAACCAGTTACTGAAAATCCAAGATTCCTGCTTCCCTTTAATCACAAGATTATACAAAAGCAAACTCAAACAGTGGCTAATATATGAACTTATTCTATGTAAACTTGAGGGATGAAGCCTGCCACAAATGAAAAACTAACCCTGGAAACAGAATTCCTTAAACACTTTAGATACTTCCCCAACTTTACTTCAACCCTTCAAACAACACTATTCACCCACCTCCACATCTGAATACATCCTTCTCTTTTATGTTAAACTGTTTTTATCCAAAGACATCATACCACTGCTGGAAGAAATAAAGTTTGACAGTCCTTCTGGTACTGACAATATCCATTCCTGGTTCATCTATCACTGCTATGATTTCATGATAAAGTTACTTCAACATACATGTAACCGTTGCATAGCTTCCTATATCATGAACAATAACTGGAAAACTGCCACAATGAAAGCATTTTCCAGACAGAAAAGCCCTTCACTCCCTTTCCATTATCAGCCCATTTCCTCTTCTTAAACCTTTGCAAAAGCTTTGCGAGTATCATCTTCCAATAACTCTCTTAAACATGACATTCTTATGGGGATGGTGAAAGGAGTTATTTCTGGGGTATATTTTTGGTCTTTATCAGAGTTTTTAAGTTAGTCAACCACACCATTCTCATTCTTTACCTTTCTGAGTTAGAAATCTGCTCAGACACCATTACTTGGTTCTGCAATTATCTCACAAACCACTTCTTCACTTTCAACTTTACCACCTCTTCCTCCCATATCACCTTTAACATTTCTACCTACCACATTTCCCTGCTACTTGACAGTGTTCCACAAGTTTCCATTCTTTTCTCCTTCTCATACTATGTGCAGACAATATGGAACTCCACTGTTCTATCTACTCTCTCACCACACTACAAGACAATCTGAAATCAGACTTTCATTCTCTCATACAGTAGCTTAAGAGGAAAGGTCTGATACTCAGCTCTTCCAAAACTAAAAAAAAATGTTATTTGGAAGTAAACAAAAACTCAATAGGAACCTTAAGTCCCTCACAATCAGTGATTATAATTGCACCCCTCTTGGAACAGGTTCCTTCTTTTAAGTATCTCAAATTATTGCTAGACCCCCCCCCTTCAACACTCATCTAAAACACTCATAAGAATACTAACCCCCTTCTCATTTGAGCAGAAAAAATGTCTCTTCTCATCTCCCATGGAGCCAGATCAGCCATATGAATGGGTATTTGTTTCCCTTGACTAGAGTATAGGCTCCCTCCTTCTGGTGTCTACTTCATTAAAAAGAAATCTACCACCATACAATAATCCCTCTCTAAATCTGTTGCCTTATCTCCCACTTCCCAAGAAATGAACATCACTGCCTTTCTTTGGAAAATACTAAACAGCTCCCTGTTAAATAAAGAGTCTATCTACACTTATGCACTTAGGTATAAACAGTTCTTCATGAATGGCCTCTTCTTCCTCTTAACTTTCAAATTAGTATGACAAGGGCATTAGTGTCGTGCAGTAAATAAATACAAAATAAACAAACAAACAAGCAAATAAATAAACAAATAAATAAATAAGTAAGTAAATAAAATAAAAAGCATCAGAAACCATAAACATTCAGTTTCACTCCTTCAGACCTCTCAGTCCAAACTACTTTCTTCTAACTATTCTTTCTCAGGATTTGTGCCCTTGTTTGTAATACTCATTTTAATCACTTTCTCAAAATGTAGATGCATGATTGTGATATTGTAACAACTGTAACCATGTGTTGTTTTGTAATGCTACTATAGCAATGTATTATTATCATGTAGTACTAACTGTGACTCATTTGCAGATTCTCCATGCCAAAACTGAAATTGCTGAGAACTGATTAGTGCTCTGCCCTGATAAACAGACTTAATAAATAATGCATGCCCTCCAATCAAGCCTTCTGTTCTTGTACTGGGTTTCTAATTTCAATCTAGTCTCTTTGCTTGATTTAAAATTCCTTGCTTTGAAAACTATATTCCCGGTGGCTATTACTTTGGCAAGAGGGTTTCAAAGTTATGAGTCGTGTGTTGTAAACCAAATTTTCCAAAAATCAAAATATTGGTTCAAAGTACGGTATAAGGCTTTCTGTAGATCTTCTTGTTTTCTTCCCCATTTAATGTAATAGAGGTAAATATCTTTTGTATTGCATGGATGTCTGTAGGCAGCATAGCTTTATCTGAAGAGGATTTAGCAAATAAGAAAAGCTCCTTAACTGTTTGTCTCCATTTCTTTCAAAACATTAAGCAAAAAAAAAAAAAATATCCAAAGTTGCCTTTTCTTCCTAGTTTACTGGGTATCACTTTCTGCTACAAAAGGCATGCTACAATTGCACATTGTACTAGAGCTGTGGCTACCTTACAAGCTTTTAAAAAATGCCTTGGTAGAAGACATTTATGCAGCTGCTACATTAGGTATCACCAGATAATTTCACTAGACATTATAAGTCATGTGTTGCCTAGAGGTTCAGGGCAGCCCTTAGAGCTGCTGTTATCCAAGGTGCTCTGTCATGGACTATCCAATGCATCTAGATTGTGGCGATGTCTGACAGATGATGGGGTAGAAAAACCCAACATCAGATATGAAAGTTATGAACCTATCATAATTGTAGATCTGAAGTGGCAATTTCAGCTACATCTCATAGCTATCATCCTAGTCCTAGCTTTTCAGTCCACTGGATGCTGTCTTTTTTGTGCCAAGTTGTGATTTACTTTTAACAGTTTCTTGATTGCTCCAACTAGCTGGATTTTGAGATCTGGAGAAGGGGTATCTTTGGCACCCAGTATTATGGGTAATGGGGAAGGGACTCAGTACCCTAGGAAAGTTTTATAAGCCAAGCTAAGTGTCTGCTGGATTTAGCTTTACACATGATGTAGTTGAAATTTCAAGCAGTATCAGTATGTACCTCTCATTTTCTTGCCTCTTTTTTTCCAAAGAATGTATTGACATTTTGTAAGATGAATTAATGCCAGACAGGTAGAATGAAATATAATTGCATATAACAACATTTTGATTGATATTCTTTATTAATTTTAAAACAATCTTAATGCCAGACAGGTAGAATGAAATATAATTGCATATAACAACATTTTGATTGATATTCTTTATTAATTTTAAAATATTCCATTTTCTCATTTTTCTAAAATAATTAGCTTCATTATTGGTGCAAATAATAAGAAAGATAAAGGGAATCTTCTCTATTGTTTTAGCAATTTCAATCGCTATCAAGCCATATGATCTTTTTTAACAATAGCAGCAACATTTTTTATATAAAGATTGCATTATATTGTCATAATAAAATAATTTGAAAAAAATTAGCAATTGAGAACTTTATAATGTAATCCCAGTTCATACAATCAAACTTTTTTTTGTTTAAGCTTACAACTGATACTTGTATGTTTTTGACCTGCGTATAATCAGTTAGAGTAATATATATTTTAACATTATATTGTGTCAGTTGTTAAATAATAAATCAAAGTTTATCATCTTCTATCAATGTAGATAATGTGTTTTAATCTACTAGATATTGTGGACATAAAATATTATTTATATTTAAAACAGCTATAAGTCTTTATTCATTTAAGCTTTCCTGACTGTGAGTGTCATACTAGGCCAGTGACATCTATTTACGGGAGACCCAAGATGATACTCATACAGACAAGGAGAAATGTAGCCAAGGCATCGTAGTAGTTTCCATATTCTTTTCAATAATAGTCATGTAATCTTTTGTATCCCCCTGATCTACCACCAAACTGAGCAGATGGTTTTTTGGCAAGTACGTACTTCATCCTATATTTTCCCAGGCTTAAATGAGATAGTTTCTATAAAATGTATTTTAAAACTAAAAGCTCTCAGGAGGTAGGGAATAGTACTTCATTTTTATAATTGATCAGGTTTTTATAATTTATTCAGTTATTTAGTATATGTTGCACAGAATATAATTATCATGTTATGAGAATGGAGTTTTATATAATATTTTTTATATAATATTTCTTCTCATGTTATTTTTCTTATGTCATACATTTGTATGGTTTTTATATTTATGTATATATATTAATACATTAATATGTTTGTATTAAGGGCTTGTTACTAGGCTTTTTTTATGTGTATTGAGCATAGCCCATTTTAAACTCACCACCTCTGAATTATTGGCTTACCATTAATTGTATTAACTAATTAAACAATCTATAGCTGTGTATATAAGGAGGTGCTTGATACTAAACTATTATCTGATGAAGGTGGAGAGAAGAGCTCCGAAAAAAGCTTATTTTAAATAAATCTTTTGGTTTGCTGTTCGTGCAGATATTGTGTTCGGTGGTGTTTCTTTGGTCAGCATTCTGCCACTTGTGTGTTTTTTCAACAGTTTTATTGGTAACTTGTTCAGCAGATGGGATGTTAGTTTAATTTCTTATTTGCTAGATTACACAGTTTAAAGTGCAGCACTCCCCTTATGCTGCTCTGCAGTGTCACTACTGAAAAATGAATAAGAGCAGTTTGTATGGGAATAGAATATACTGCCTTTCTGATCTTCTGTCACCATGTGTGAGTATATTACCTACTGAGCCACTGACACTACTTTATTATTTTGCTATATGATGAATAGTTATCTGGATCCTTATCTTGTTTAAACAACTGGAGAAGTGAAAGTATATTTTCAAGAGTGTGGTATTATATTACTGTCTTGTATATTAGTAAAACCTTATTTTATGAATGTTTTAGTTTCTGAGAAAACTGCTTTTATTTTTATTTTAGTCAAAATACTATCTGTACCCAGGGTTTTATTTTCCTTTAAGTTTTTATTTGATCTTTTAACTCACAGATTCTTACTGGCATAGAGTACTAATGTTATCTATTGATAATGTTTTAAGTTATCTTTTAAAAGGGTCTATATTATATGTTTATATGATCAAGGTTTTATAACTTTGAACATCATAAAATCAAATTTAAATGTTTGAAGTTATAAAACTTCAAACATATGTACTAAAAAAAAAAAAAACAAACCCAAAGCAAACTGTTGTAGGTGGGGGAGGCAAGCCCCCCTGCACCCCCCACACCCCCTGCTCTTTAAATATACCAACTCTGAGACCACACTACAGTGTAGTAAAGGGAAATCTTCCCTTTATCGCATTATAGTTCATATATTTAAAGAGGGGGGTGTGGGGTGCAGCCCCCCACTAGTTGGGTGCAGGGGGGCTTTCCCCCTGCCTACAACAATTTGTTTTGAGTTTGGTGAGGTAAGTTCCCTTTCTTTTTTTTTTTTTTTCATATGTTTGATGTTTGAAACTTTGAACATTTAATTTCGATAAATTAACGTTTGAAGTTTTCAAACTTCGAACATATGATATAGACCCCTTTTAAAACATTATCAAAATTATTTATATGTATTTATTATGTAATATTTATATTACCTTTGAAAATGTACTAAAACTGTTTTATGTCTGTGTATTTCATATTCACTTATTAAGTATTGGTAGTACATCCTAAAAGTATAAGTCATATTTTTAATCTAATTGCTAACCTATGTAGTCCCTTTTGATTGATTGCTTAAGACTGTAGTTTAATATTCTTTAGCACCATCACTACTTTATTATTTAACTTTGTTTTACAGTTTTACTCAGATGTTTAACTGCATGTACTAGTTCATTATTGACTCTTTTGAAATTTAATTTTTTGCTGAATTTAAATTACCATGCATCTCCTGTAAATTGTTATTGGATTCTCTAATTTTATTACTACACTAGCTTTTTTCTCCTATTTATGTAAGCCATAAATACATCACATACAATGTGTTCAGATATTTCTCCATGTCATTATTTAATATACACAGTTCTATTTCTCTTCTAACCTTTTTTTTAATCTGTAAGGATGGTCACATAAGAAGGGATCCTATAAATTGAGAATAACTTATTTGGTTAATTGAAATTTTACATAGTATCCATTTTGGTCAGATAAAGGACAGGCAATAACATCAGTATTAACCAATGTGGAAAACAGATAATTAGTAATGAACATTCTGTATTTACGTTTTTGGGTACCAAACATATATGAACAATGTTTATAAAACAAAGAGCTTGGGTTCCAAAAGTCATAAATTCATTTTAGATGTGATACTTCTGTCCATCTTCTTAAAATACTAGCAGAAGTTGATTGTCTTATATCTCTTATCAGCACTATAGTCTTTTGTGTCAAAAACTCAATTAAAATCATCACATACAATCAAACATCCCTTAAAATTATGTAATACCCTTTTGCAAATTTAACTCCCAAACCATGGATCCATATGAACTCGGTTGTAAGAGTTTATTTTTATACTCAGTGGTAACCAATGCAAACATTCCTTTAGTACTTCTATATTAAAAGCTTATTTTGGCATTATAGTTTTATTCTTCCATAAATAATAGTATCTCTTTTTTCTTTTAAAGACAAATGTATTAATACATAGTTGGAAAAAGGAATTATCTAAATATCTCTACAATTAAATGGGTTTCTTGAAGGATCAAAACATCTGGATTATTAGACTAAGAATTTAATCAAACTACCTTTTTGTGACCACTGTTTAATCCATTAACACTCAAGGACAGCACAGCAAATATATTTTATATCTTTTGTGACTATCCCTAGGATTCATTAATGCCTACATTATACACCATTCTGAGTGAACGGACAACACAAGCTTAACTCACAGATTCTTCTTATAATTTTAGCTTTCCTACTGATTCTTTTACAGCCTTAAATATCGAGGGGGATTCATAAAGGTTACCACAAAGTGTAGATTACATGCACACCAAGTGTAATCTTTCTGAGTGACTATAAAGCATATGTGGTAGAGATGTTCTTGAATACAGATTGTGTACACTTAGTGTAGGCATTAATGAATCTGGTTATATATTAAATTTGTAATATACTCTGTTTTAGATATATCATCATACATTATGGCGGAGGCACTTAAATGTAACCTTCCTAAACCCAAAGACCTCCTAGATGAAGTACACATAGCAAATACTCTCAGCAGCCCTGGATACACTCTTTCAAAACAACACACACATCAACACATATGGCTACATCACATGGAGTGTCTCCTTCTAAGCCATAAGACAAGCCACCACACAATCCAGCATTCTGGTCATTTGAGACTCCATTGTGAGACACACTAATGCCCCTCTTAGAAGGGTGAGTAAGGAAAAAGTCACAGTCAGTTGCTTATCAGGGGCTAGGATTTACCACATTCCGCACATCCTCAGGTCAGTGAACATGTGCCAGTCCATGTGGGTGTAAATGACCTGAGACATACCACCCTAGACTATATGAAGAGAGGCATTAAGGAGCTCTCAGAATATGTGTCCCAGGCTGGTATAAGCCTAGCACTGAGCAGCATTTTACCTTCTCCAAGGATAATGCCACAATACGAACAAAAGATGAATGACTTTAATAATTGACTTAGTTTCTGGTATCATTCTAAGGGGGTGCAATATTTGTCAACATGGAAGGAGATGGCCAACATGCCACACTGCTTTACCAGGGATGGACTGCTCTCCTCTCCTGTAGGCTTTCAAATATTAACTGAAACATTTCCTTCCCCCATAGTGCCTTTTTAGGCAATGTCAAATGAAAGTACTTCTGGCATAGCAAATTTAAACCAAGAAAATCTAAAGGTATTTTTGCTCAGTGCTAGGAGTCTAAACAAAAAAAACTCCACTCCCTAGAAGCTCTCTTCACCCTAGAGAATGCTGACAACTGTTAGGTCACTGAGACATGGTTTAAAGCCATGGAAAGCACACTGACAGTGCAAGATTATAATTCCTTCCACACATTAAGACCAGCTACTACCAGGGCTGCTTAGCCGAAATGGCACCCTAGGCGAAGTAGTGCTCCAGCGCCCATTAAGCCCCACCCACACCATACTCACAAAACACCACTATTTGAGCCAAACCCACAGGTAGGTCACTCCAAGAAAGCCTTTCCAGTCATTTCCTTAAATTATTTAAATGCAAAGGAAGAAAAAGATACCTTGTAATGTAGTTAAACTGCAAGTACCTTTGTGTAAACATTTCCTCCTTTAAATATCAGAGCCAGATCATAGTCAAATAGGGCCCTAGGCAGGGTAATAGACCGGCTCCCCCCCCAGAGCAGCCCATCCTGCAGCAACCCCTTACCACTCCAAGCAGCAGCCCCCTCCTCAGGCATTCCAGTGTTTCATTATTTGGCTAATTCTCACCAGTTACCATACACAATGTTCAAATCTATCAGTGTGCATCCTGTTCTATTATTTGCTTCTACAATTATTACAGATATTGAAATAAAATAGCACAGAGAGCCATTTTCTAAACAAACAATACAGTCACCCGATGAAAACAGAGTTAGCATGAGCATTAAAGTTCTCTGCCCTTGAAACTCACATTCATTGAAATGGCAAAACTCACATTCATTGAAACAGCATGGAACCCCACATTCATAGAAAATGCATCTGGCCAGTGGAGGATTAAGTTTACCTTTGCGCTGTTTTAAAACCATAGGCTCCTTGCACACATTTTAGGGCCATGCATACATGCATTTATTAAAAAAAAATCCAAGTAATGTTCTGTGCCTCACCAAAGTCCAGTCAAGCGAAAAAGAAAGAAGAAATCCAAAAAGCACACAAAACTGGACACTGCTGATTCCTCAGAACCTCCTTGTTTATTAAAACAACAAACAACAAACATATGATGAGCGCTTTCGGGCCACTGCCCTTCATCAGACAAAGCATCTCACACAAACTGAACATTTAAAAATACATATTATCCAATGGGAAGTTAGTAAAAAACCCGCCTATTCTTAAGGGCGGGCTTCATAGGAATGACATCATTGAGCCCGGGGCTCCTATGTGCCATTAACTCAATAATCCATCTGGATTCGGCTAACTCAGTTAGCTGTTTGATGTCACCTCCTCTTTTACTCAACTTCACATTTACTATCACCCTAAATTTAAAACTGTGCATAGGGTTTTCGTAATTTTCGTAATCTCAGGAGCTGGCCGACCGGCACTTGCGAACTGCTTCTGATTTGGGCACTGCGCGGCAAGAAAGACTGAAGAAAATGGCGTCGGCTGGTTCCTTTATACCCCTGTCGCACTGACGTCAGGGAAGAAGCGACGACAACCGACGCCGGACCTAGACTTTGGGATTCGGCCAACCGAGGACCCGCCTGACGGCAGGAGAACCCATCTGTTATGACTGCAGCTGTATTAGCACTCGAACATCTACATTTATGGTAGGTACAAAACTGTACTGTCCTCCTCTATGACCCAGGAAACCCATGCTATGTATTTAAACATATTGGAAACACTCACCATCCAACCCAATACCATATTCATAGGTAACTTTAATTAATCGCTATTAACTGGGAATTCTATACAACACCAAACATGTAGACACAGAGATTCCTGGATTTTGTAAACACAAACTCCCTGGACCAAATTGTCAGTACATCAACCAGGGGTGCAACCATACTGGATCTAGTTTACGCTAATATGGGAGAGTACTGAAAACCCTCTTGTGTAATATCTTCCCTGGTAAGGTCAGACCACAAAATCGTCTCCTTTGAAGTAAAAATAAAACCTGGGCCCCCTGCTAACCCTGAAATATTCAGGAACTACTCTAAGGCTAACTTCCTGCTATTAAGTGATAGCATTTCAATATCCCAAGCCCCCATAAACACTGAGAACACTGCTGCCTATGCAGAGCTGTTCAGAGAAACCCTATACAAGCATGTTAATAGCTGCATAGAGGCAGTTGTACCCATCAGGAAGACATACAGAACTAACAAAAAACAAGCCACCCTGGTAGAATCACAAAATCAAAAGGCTATATAATAGAAGGAAGAAAACCATGGCAAAAATTAAGAGTTGCAGTACCCAGCAGGATAAAATCACTCTCATCAAACTAAACAAACAACTCAGAGAACAAATAAATAAATTTTACTAAAGCAAGTTTGAGGTAACTTTGGCTTCCCAGGCCAAGGACAATAACAAGGTATTCTTTAGCTATGGCCACAGCCTCAAAGGCTATATACAAATGTGTGCAGAGCTCATTGTTAATGGAGCCACCTATACTGATATTAAAATCCCAAACCGGCTGTCAGCAAACCCAACTACAGAAAGAAACTGCAGTAATTTATAGCAGCATGAGTCCCAGCACCAGGTCTTTTATTTAAGATTAAAAAACATTTGATTATCTTTTCATTTTAGGAAAGACTTTGTCAGAATACAAAGAATTCCATAACCCTGATGGTTTATATAACAATGTCAATACACTAATTAAGCCATTAAGGTAGTTAACTCCTAAAGTAATGATTTCTTAAAGGTGATAAAGTCTTTGCTAAGATGAATGAAGCTAGATTGATTTGGATTTGTTAAGACTCTTTGGGCTCATTCAATGCCATGAAAAGCCCTTCTTGGAGGTTTAATATTTAAGGTAATTAGACAGTAAAAATAATCATACGAACATCTATTTTTCAGACACTCCTTGGATCCACATAACATTCTTTTTTTCTACATTTCAAGTCATCTAATGTGTTGAGAAGTACTGTGTTCTGTTTTAGTAAGAGTCTGTTTGGCTCCTCAGATAAGTTGATCGTCTGTCTTTGTCTGTAAGGGATGTTCAAAATCCTTTATCTGTTGATCTTGCTGCACCATGAAGGATTTAAGCAACTTTATTTATTGCTGTTTTACTGACTTTCTTCAGTTTTATCTTATAATGTTTCCACCTTAACTGACAAGTCTTGGACTGAAGCAATAATCTGTTGTAAATATTTTTTATGAAAGTTATCCACTTGAGAAGCATTCTGGAGGCTCATATCTGTATGGATATACTCCATTGTAAGAGACATTGTTATAAAAACTGCCTAAAGTGTTATAAATCTGTATAGAAATTAATAAAGTTATAATAATTTCAAAGGCTAGACTTTTAAAAACAGAAAATAATAATCTCTTGTTAGAATTTACTTTAAAATGCAGAGTTCTAAATAAGAGCTGGTGTTTGCAACCATGCTGTATTCTCTTCAAATTTCACTTTCTTAATCTCTGAAAGAATACTGACTGCAGCAGTCACCACAGGTGTTACCTAGTTCATAATTCTACAATCAGCAAGCTGTGCCTATGTTCATAGTTATAAGAGTATCTCCCTTTTTTACTCTACCATCATCTTCTGAGGGGTTAGAGGCAACCTGGTGGAAGACTTGCTCAATCTCCTCCTTTACCAATCATTATATTGGCAGATGAGATTTAATTGTGTTGAATTGGATGGACTTTTTCCTACAAAGCTTGTCCCAGTTGCAAGTGTGTATATTTGCACATAGAATATACAAGAAACCTGTTTTGGAGTTGGGCATTTTTTTTTAATTCTTGTAAGTTGGATTTGGATTATTTTTTGAAAGCTGCAAAATCGAACCTTATAATGAAATGGGATTTTTTTTTTGAGATAGTTGATCTTGATCACTAAACATTATTACAGAGGCTACCTTCTAGTGTGTTTTTTCTAGCAAAGTTGTCAATTGTTATCTCTCAGGCAAGCCTATCAGGATAATACACAACTCAAAAATAAAATAAAATAAACAACCACAAACTAGTAACCCAATAAAAGTCCAAACAGATTTTATTCACTCTCTGACGTCTCAGCTAAAATGCCTTCAAAGGAGAATACACACTCAATAAAACACTCAACATAAATAGTGCTTCCAATTATTTAGTATCTCCAATTAAGTTCAGAATTCATACCATTAGGTATTAAGTATCAAATTTAAGAATGTAGATGGCTTCTTTGTATAAAAGTCTGTCCCTAAAACAAGTACCAGTAGAAACAATTTTAGTTCTTTCCACTTTTCTAAAATGGTACCTTGTAAACCCACAGATGAGCCCTGATGTACTTGGTGAAAATGAACTGCCACAGAACTAGTCTCTTTAGAATTTTCTATATCTCTTATGTGGTCTACAAATCTCACTTTAAAAACCCTTTGAGACTGGCCAATGTAAAATTTATTACATGGACATTTAAGGGCATAAATTATACCAGTAGTATCACATCTAAAAAAAACTTTCACTGTGAATCTGCATCCATTAATATTCCCAAAACTATTGACAATATATTTACATGCCTTGCATTTACCACACACAAGTACCAAAAGTCAGTCTCATATTGTGTAAACTAACAGAAGGCATAGTGAATTTTCCTTTTACTAAAAAGGTTTTTAAACTCTTCCCCACCCTAAATGAAAATGTTAACCTCTCAGTTAACCATGAATGAGGGTCTCCAGTGGATTGCATATACTGCCAATAGTATTTTACCAAGCCTGTTAGAATATCACTGACCAGCTATAAATAGACACAAAATAGATGTCAGTTTGACTCCCATTAAGTGTATAGCCAACTTTATTACATCTGGGGTAACATTCCCTCTCTTTCTTTTGAACCCTAGTAATTGCTGTATTAATAACAGAGCTACTATATCCCCTAGATTCAAACATCAGGCATGTTCTCAACATCTCATCCTGAAGTTCTATAGGGTCATTACATAACCTGCTAATCTGCACCATTTCCCTATAGGGGAGGGCTTCAATCGTATGTGGAGGATGACAACTAGAGGCTCTTGTATTGATTATTTCCATCAAATTTTCTATGCACTTTTGTGTGCAGTCCATTAGAAATAGAAATATCTAATTCGGCATCCAAAAAAGACACTATTTTACCCCTTTGTATGCCATCAAATGACAAATTAAATGTATTAGACTATATATGCTCTATGAACTCATCCACCTTGTCTGCTCCACCAACACACAAAGAAATTAAATCATCAATAAACCGAGCATAGAATTTAACATTGTAAATAGAATGAAGATCCATATATACACTCTAGTTCAAACAACCCCATACTGAGGTTGGCATATGAGGGAGCAAATGCTGCCCCCATAGCCGTACCTCGTCTCTGTTGATAAATTTCCCCATTAAACTCAAAAAAAAATTTTTCAAGGCAGAATGATAACAATTCTATAATACACTCTGTGGCAGGAGATTCACCCAAGAAAGACCTAACAGCTTCAATACCAAAAGTATAAGTAATATTTGTATATAAACTCTGAATATCCAAAGTAATAAAATACATATTCCTATTAAATTTCACATTATTAATTTTGTTCAAGAAATCAAAAACATATTTAATATATGCAGGTAACAACGTCATCTTTGGTAATAAAAGCTGATGTAATAAACATCCAATATTATGAGCAAAATATTTAGTCCCAGATACTATGGGACGTCCAGGTGGATTACACAAACGTTTGTGTATTTTAGGTAGGCAGTAGAAACAGGCAATATCAACACCATCCACACTAAATGTATTTTTTGCATCATCTGTAGAAATATACCCCAATCTCAAACCATTTCCAATCACATCTACATACTCAATAGCTGACTCATAAACAGAAAAAGATACCTTCTGATGAACATTTTCATCATTAAGATGTCTGTAACACATTTCCAAATACTAGGTCACATCCATAATAACAAGTTTGTTACCCTTATCAGAAGGTTTAAAAATAAGGCTCCTGTTATTTCTAAGAGCTGCTAAAGCAGACCATTCTGCTTTAGTTAAATTATGCACAATATTATTAGTGTTCTCCAAGAATTTACACATTTCTTGTTCCACAGAAAAATTTAACATTTTAAACAATTGTAACACTTTCTCATTATTAAACATAGGGACAAACTTACTTTTTGCAGAAATCATGCTAGTATCAAATACATAATATGCATTGGGTGTTTCATCTGATACACATGAACAGAAACTATCCATATCTGAATCAGAGTCACTTACATCTAAATCACTATCTAAAGAAGCTGTCTTACCATCAAACATTACTTTAAGCTGTAATTTTCTAATAAACCTAAACATATCACACTTTATCTCATGAAGACATGGTATAACTGTAGGAATAAACTTTAGTCCACACTCTAGAACAGACTTTTCACAATCATCAAGTACATAACAGGCAAGTTGACAATATATGTTTCTCAATTACCATTTACCCCTTTTATGTTGTGGAAACTGTTGGGGTTGCTGCTGCCAATGTCCATTAAATTGTCCCTCTTGTTGGCATTTTTTACTCTGTGGGCCCCCATATCAAGAATTTGTTCCATTCTGAAAAGTTTGTTGATATTGAGCCCCATTCTGGGGATGTGGTAATGGTGGAAAATCATTTTTATTTAGGACATGATTATCCTCTTCCCCAGGTGAAACAAAATCAGTGGAAGCATGTGCAGAGCAAAACGAAGACTGTTCTTCAGGTCTATACCCTGTTTAAATGATACACGTCATGAAGTTTTCTTCTGGTGAGTCCTGGACAAGAAGGGCATACCATTATCATAGTTGTGGGTTTCCCATGTAAGTTTATTCAGTTTTCTTTCCATAATCTCCTTTCCATAACTCTGCAATTTAAGATTAACATCTTTCAAAATGTTATCAAGAAACTCCGAGCTAGTTTTAGCAACAAGGTTTGTACATGTGGAACTAATTTCAGTCTGTAACTTTTGTTGTTTCACCCTATCCCATTCAGTTAGTATAGAGACCCATTCTAAGGTGCATTTGTGTGCCACACACCCACCTTTTATGTAAAATAACATATTTTTCATCATTCATATCAAAAGGGGTCACTGGATCCTTATATGCCCTCAACCCACAGGGGGTGATGTCAAATTCCACATATTTGTTTAAACTATGTAAATTAAACAATGTAAATTAAGAAACACAGAAGTTTCTTTAAACAAGAGTTTGTCTAGTGAATCACACAGTACCTTCATTTCAGGATTCAGGGAAGCATCAAACCTTCTGCCAACATTAGAGAAGGGATCTGGAAGATGATGATTGTGAACAGATTCCCACTTAAGCCACATACTCAATGCCACTTCGGGTCCACCACTAGATCCAGTAACAGCCTGTGAAGATTGTGCATGGCCATTTACTTGCTGCAGATAATTATCCATAGGACGTTGCTGTGAATCCGGCTGGTTTCCATGAAAAACCCTTATCTCTCAGGCAAGCCTATCAGGATGATGGAAAATAAAACACAAACAGAAATAAGCATAATGTCCATGGGTGCTTTTCAAGGATAAATGCTAGGCCTCTTATTGTTGTTACTGTTTGTCAGTGACCTACTTTAGGACTTCCTTTAACTTAATTGTCTGTTTTATGATGAAGACATTGTGATAACAATGTCTGACAAAACATTACCTTCCATCATCAATGCACTGCAAGAAGACTTCAAGTTACTGTAAAACTTGTTAACCAAAGACATACTGCTAATAAATACATCTAAGAGGAATATTATGTTTTAGTTCCCCATAATGCCTAAAGAGTACTACAAATGTAACTAATACTACCATACTGGTTCGGCATTATCTGTTACTACTCCCAGAAACACTTGGGAATAACATTAGGTCTGAGTCTTTCCTTTGCTTCCAACACAGAAGTAACAGTTACAAAGGCACTTTCACAATTCAAAGCCTCCTATAATGTATTCAGTTAGTGGATGTACAAGGTATGGTGAGCTATAAAAACTAATGTACTAATTCTCAGGCTTAAGCAGTCTTACTATGACATCCTTGCTCACCCCACTTTCTAACTATGTCAAACCACAGAAAACAAAATACTCAGATTTATTCGTATAGTCAATGATAGCACCATTGTCTTACAATAAATAAATGCCATTGGCTACCAGCATCAGCAAGGACCTTGCTGCTTTTAAATACTCTCACAAATTTATAAAATAGTTACTCTCCCACACTGAAAAGTAGATTACTTGAAATGGAACTAAACTATTCAGCCTTCAGACTAACCAGACCTCTATTTGTACTAGTGACTACTGGAAAATCTTCACAAAGTAGTAACAGCTTGTTGGAATGCCACACATGAAGAATTCAGGCAAATCAATGAGTTGACAAGATTTAAGAAAACTCTAAATTAAAACTTGGTAACCGAACATCAATGCAACTGTTTCAAGGTCACAAGGTAATGATTCACTGACCACATATATTTCATTTTCCAACATTCATAAGGTATAATATATAGCTGTATAATGCATCAGAATGGAATTACTGAAATTATATACAAAAAGTTGGATTATTTTTTTCTGAAACTTGTATATATTAGTACATGTTTGTTATAGAGTGAACAATGATCTGTAATGTTTTTATGTGTCTTTGCAGTACAGAAACAGTTATAACTATATAAAGAAATGATATATGACTTATATAAGTATTTACACGTTCAGTAGAACTTGGCACACAACTATACCAAGTATGCTGAGCATGCCAACATTTTATAAGAAAAGTGCTTCCTTGCTACATGTTTAGTATGTCTTCATACAGGATCTTACATTGTTACTTTAAGATGGTTTATTGTACTTTAATTTAGGATGTTGTACTGTTACTTTATATTGTTTATAATATATTGTGCTCCTCATCTTTGTGTTTATAATTATTGTTTCCGTCTCTTTGTTGTTGAAAATGGTCCATAGATCAATTTACTTACCTGGTTAACAAATGAAAATAAATAAATTAATTAATTAATAAATGCATAAATAAATAAACATATAAATAAATAGACTTTGTAGATAATCTTGTAAAATATGGTGGACTGTACATATATAGAATGCATATAAAATGTATTCCAGCTCTCCCTACTTGCCTTGGTGACATTCGTTAATGCAGTTCATATGATTTGACAATATTAACTGAGACTAAAAAATAATGTCAAGGAAAATAATTTTAAGTTTTAATTATAAGTATGTCAGAAACTGTGTGTTTGTTCACGTTTACAATCAGTAGTTAACAGGCAGGAACCTAGAAATGCTGACTTTTCTTTGTATGCCAGAACACTGCTTACGTCCTAAAACTGAGGATGGTGTTTTATTGAATAAACACGTGGGCAGTATTCAGGAAAGAACAGCTGATTGTCAAGGAAATGTGATGACAGTAGATTCTACACAAATTTGTGCCTAATTACAAACCTCATGTCTTGAGTGAAAGTTGAGTTAACAAGTAGACCAAGCAGAGTAATTGTTTTAAATTGTTAGTTGTCATGCTTGGCATCAAAAACCCACCTCCCCTGAATGCACACAAACTAACAAATGAAAAGGAATAATTGTGAGATAAATTAATTTACGTCTCCAACAAGGAAAAGAAGAAAGGCTACAGGTACTAGTGAGAGAATCAGAAATAGGTTACATGCCCAGAGCACTACTCTAAGTTAAAATTGTTTAGTGGTGATTCAATGATAAAAGTCTAGGAAAGAAAGATTAACCAACTGTCTTAATACTGTGGCTGTGTAACAGTATTTAGAGTGCCTGGATCTAAGCAGGTAGGCATGCAGAAATTAATACCAAAGTTATTTAAAGGTGCTGGCAAGTACAAATTAGTCATTAATGTAGGGTTGACTAATCTCTAGAATACATTCAGTAAACAAACAGGAACATAAGAAGAATACTGTACAAGTAATAATGCAGACCATAATATGCCTAGTCGTCTTTACCTTTAAGTAGACAAACCGTTAAGTTCTTGCCACCCTTGTCAGGAACTTCCTATTGCCTAAGCTTTTCTGGACTACTGTAAGAAGAAATGGGTTCTGCTAGTCCATTGATTAGCCTTCAGAGAATTGTACTATCCTGAACACTTTATGCAGTATAAAGGTGTAAGTTGCCCAGGCTCCTAATATACCGCATGTGATGGATTCTTATGACTGCAACATGCCTCTGTGTAGTATGAAAATGGTTACTATATCCAGGTTAAGAAATATATATTTTTTTGTTTGTGTGTGTGTGTGTGTGTGTGTGTGTGTGTGTGTGTATGTGTGTATGTGTGTGTGTGTGTATGTGTGTGTGTGTGTGTGTGTGTGTGTGTGTGTGTGTGTGTGTGTGTGTGAGTGTGTGTGTGTGAGTGAGTATTTTGTTGTGGAATGGGTATTGAAACTTTCAGGAAAAAATTAATCTACATGGAATTGAAATGACTGTTCTAGCATGACAGGAGTGAACTGTGCTGGCAAATAATTTGTGAGAATCTTTTTTTTTTTTTTTTTTTTTTTGCTGTCATGATCTGCACATTTGATCAATGGTAGTTTAGTCAATGTAAGTGGTAGACTCAAATTACTGTTGTTGCAATAGAAGATGTAAAGCTAACTAACCATCATTGTGTAGCAACAGATACTACTAAAGGTATGGGTTATTTGAAGACCCATTAAGCCTAGTAGGAAAAATGATTGCTTTTTGGCTACACAGCCAGATAAAACAATTTTGTTTCATTCTTTCACTGCATACAATAATACATTTGCAATATTTAACATTAGTGACATAATTAATGCTATCCATCCTACAAATATAGTCAATGAATATTTGGTTCATCTGCTAATTATGTTGCTGAATTAGTTGAAGCACTTTGCCTAGTTCTTATTTTGGACAACCGTACTAAAATCATGTCAAAAGTTAAATAATTGTAGTATGGGACCAGGCCAGATCCCAGGGTACCTTGTAAGGTCATTGGAAGACAACGTAGCAACACTGCTACTGGATCTAGTTAGTACATTTTTAAAGATGTGTTATGTTCCAAGCTCTTTGAAAGATGATAATGTTAGGTAGGTTGTAATGCTCCACCACTGGACCAGTAATCAAGGAGCCGCAATCCTCACCACTGGCACCAGTGGGAGAATGTTCACTGGGATGGTGACAAGTACACACAAAGTATTTTGAGATTCAGCTCTCTGCATCAAGTGTAATTTCCCTTAAGAGCACACAGAGACCACAGTCAGTCCAGGGCTGGTTTCTCCTCCTTTCTCCAGATCTTCAATAAGACTCCCCACTGACACAGCTGTACAGCTGAGTGGCCAAGTCAAGACCTCCAGCACTCTCTCTGTCCAAACAGTGCTTCCTGTCCCTGCTCAAGCAGCTGACACACACACACTTTGAGGTTTGATTTACACGTAGACACACACACACACACACACACACACACACACACACACACACACACACACACACACACACACACACACACACACACCTGGGAAAGGCTGACATAAGTTTACTAGCTATGCCGCTTTTGCCCAGACTATAAAGTAGTTATCACTGTCACCAGTCACTCCTTATCAGCTACTTTGTCCCTTAACAAAGGGTGTCCAATCTTACTGCGTAATATTAATACTAATACAAATGGTAGTTTGACCAAGAGAAAGGCTACTAGAAGTGTCCCACACCGTGTCACCAAATACATATGCAGATACTCTCAAAACTTAAATATCTCTACACAGATCAGCCACAACAAAGGGTTTAAATATATTTAATAATAAATAATAAAAGAACAAGAAAATACTCAGTATGTTTTCACAGTGATATCAGAGTTCAAAACCATAGGAAAGATTTAAAACAATATTGCAGGACAGTCTCAAAGAATAAAGAAAAATATTTAAACTAAGCTTTGTTATATTCCTGATTGAATCTTATCGTAGGATCCTAGGAGGTTACTAGGCTACTGGCCCTGGAGCCCTTACAAGCCTTGCCAAGAGTTTATCCCCAAAAAAGAAACCTCAGTCAGCACCTGTCGCCCCTGTTAATGAGGGACACAGGTGGAACCCCTGGGACAAATTTGTGGTTTCCCAAGCACTCAACAAGGTAGCACTTGAAGAGAGGCAGCCTCTGGGAGACAAACCTGTCTCTCCAGCAGGTTTTGTTGATGTTGCATATTAGATTTAGGCCTTTTGAGTGGGTAATGCAAGAGGAGTTGGACTTACCAATATGGAGGCCCAAGACAGAATACAGAATGCTCTGTCTCACAAAGAGACTTCTGAAAATAATATCTAAAATATTACTGCTGGGATAGCTTCCAGAATAACATTACTTCTTTTCATCTGAATTCTAATTCCCATGCAAAACCCCACTACTGGAAGCTGGCAGGACTTAACACCTACCTGTAAAAAATACTCACAAGGCCCTTTGCTCAGATCTTTGGGAGGTGCTAGAAGTCTTAAAACAACTGCATACCTCTATGCTTCCAGAGCAGTGATTAGTTCACCCTAAAGACAATACACAAGGTTTCTTAGTACAGACTTTGTGTCTCTGGCTGTATTGAAACCTGTGAGATAGCATCTTTATGGCCTAGCCTACATAGTGATTTAATTTGAGATATTCTTCTAAAGTTTGCTAGACTGAGGTTAACCCTCCAGTTTCCTCTGTTAAGACACATACATTCAAACAGTTACAATAGTGCATGTACATTTCACCTCCTTCTAGTAAGACACACTGTGCATGCATTTCAAACACCAGCACTTTACAGATACCTTTTCAACACAAATGTCTGTACAAATCAGTTTGATATGCAGTTCTGATACATTTGTAACACCAGCATCTTGTATGAATCAGTTTGATATTCACAAATGTCATCTAATTATTTACAACATTCCAGCTAGCTGTGCTGGTAGTACCTCCTTTCATCACAAAAGCAATAATTAAAATCTGTCCCTATTTTTGGGTCCCCCCCCCCATTATTTTTCGTTTTGTCCAGATTTCTTACGTTAAGAATCTGAGTAGTATGGCTGGCACAGAGGGTAAATTGATTTTAACTGTGTTGCAGGAATATTAACTGAACTGGAAGTTAGTCAGTGTTTGCTGAATTTTGTTATTTGCTAGTAATTACAGGTGTGGGGGTAGCCACATTCTTTGATTTCCTGTCCTTGCCTATTTAAGTGGTACAGTGTGAAATATTTTCTGCTTAAAACTTCAGCTTTGGCGCTAAGAACTAGCTGTATTCAACTGGACGATAAGAGAATTTATTTATCTGCACTTTTTTCAAAAAGTACAGTATTTAAATTGATTTTAACTGTGTTGCAGGAATATTAACTGAACTGGAAGTTAGTCAGTGTTTGCTGAATTTTGTTATTTGCTAGTAATTACAGGTGTGGGGTAGCCACATTCTTTGATTTCCTGTCCTTGCCTATTTAAGTGGTACAGTGTGAAATATTTTCTGCTTAAAAACCTCAGCTTTGGCTAAGAACAAGCTGTATTCATCAGGACGTATAAGAGAATTTATTTATCTGCACTTTTTTTCAAAAGTACAGTATTTAAATTGATTTTAACTGTGTTGCAGGAATATTAACTGAACTGGAAGTTAGTCAGTGTTTGCTGAATTTTGTTATTTGCTAGTAATTACAGGTGTGGGGGTAGCCACATTCTTTGATTTCCTGTCCTTGCCTATTTAAGTGGTACAGTGTGAAATATTTTCTGCTTAAAAACCTCAGCTTTAAGAACTAGCTGTATTCAACTGGACATATAAGAGAATTTAAGTACCTTTATCTGCACTTTTTTCCCAAAAATACAGTATTTAAATTGATTTTAACTGTGTTGCAGGAATATTAACTGAACTGGAAGTTTTGACTCTGCTCTTCTTAGTGGCCTTGAAACTGCCCGCCCCTCTTGTAAATTTGTGTTTAGATACTCCTTCTGGGCCCATCTCATTTACTCACTCATCCGAGTGCAGTGAGATCATATTCTGATTTCAGGCACTCCTACTGTGTACAAAGAGAGCATCTGGGAAACAGAAAAAAAAAATTAAGCTTGTTTCCTGCCTTTCCTGTTAAGTGGTATAGACTATTTGTAGGCTTCTGAGCCCCCAAGCCTTTCTGTGTTAGAGGGAAGCCTTCTAGCTTAGTTTTTTTTTCTTATAACTAGCCAGTTTTTTAGTTTCAGCACTCAAATCTGTTTCTTTGATCTCAGCTCTTGTTCAGAAAAAAAAAATCATCTGCTTTTACTGTACTTGTGTTTCTACCTACTTTATTTTACTTTTGCATCATCTTAAAAGTACTCAATTGTATTTATTACTGCTTGGTGTAACTCATTCTAAGCCTTTTGGTTTAAACACTTGGGCTTCGGACCAGTTGTTTTGCACTGAGAGGGTTTGTGGTCTGCACTGTAGTGGCAGAACAGGTAGCTTACATCCTTCTAGGTTGGGAACTGCTGACTGAGGGCTCAGTGTCTGTTATTCTAAAAGTGTATTAATTCTGGTTTAAGCACTTGGGCTTTCTGGCCAGTTATTTTACATTAAGAGGGTTTGTGGTCTGCACTCTTGTGGGAGGAGAGGCTGGACTCTGCCCTTCTGAGCTGGGAATTTCTGGTTAAAGGCTTATAGTGCATGCATATCTGAACTGCTTCTTACTGAAGTTGCTGCGCCTTGTTTGCTGTGGCATAGACTGGATTCGAGCCTGCTGGATCTAGCTTTGTTTGTGTAACTTGAGCACTAATCCAGGCATTCTCTAAAGTATTCAATTGTATTTATTACTGCTTGGTAGTAACTTGATTAAAATGTAGCTATCATTCTAAGTCTTTTGGATTAAGCACTTGGGGTTCAGACCAGTTGTTTTACATTAGGAAGGTTTGTGGCATGCACTGTGGTGGCAGGACAGGTAGCTTTCATCCTTCTAAGTTGGAAACTGCTGATTGAGAGCCCAGTGTCTGTTATTCTTAAAGTGTATTAGTTCTGGTTTAAGCACTTGGGCTTCAGGCCAGTTATTTTACATTACGAAGGTTCATGGTCTGCACTCTTGTGGGAGAAGAGGCTGGACTCTGCCCTTCTGAGTTGGGAATTTCTGGTTAAAGGTTTATAGTGCCTGAATATTTGAACTGTATCTTACTGAAATTGGTACACCTTGTTTGCTGTAGCATAGACTAGATCCAGGCCTGCTGAATCTAGCTTTGTTTATATGCTTGTTGTTTGTTTGCTTGTTATTTCCCTGGAATGCTAATTCCACCTAATACGGCTTCTCAGCTTCTGTGGATCACTAGTGATATCTGCATTGCTTACTGTACTTATTCCCTTGTTTCACTTGAAAGAAAGTTACTGTTTGTTGTTTTTGCATTTAAGTTACCTGTAACACATTGCACTTAAGTTACCTGGCACTTGCTCACTAAAGCAATTATATAAGTCAGCACTAAAAATTAGAAGCACTACACCCTCACTCCCCACTGGCCCTTGTTTTCAATTATAAAGGAATTTCCAATATTATTCTAGCATGTCCAAAAGTCAGTTGTCAATCTCCTCTCCGGTCCAGCTGGTGAATCTGGGAATCTTGAGGCAATGTTACAACTGCCTCATGTACACAAACAACCCTCTCCTCCTCCCAACAAATTCCAACACATGTGAGAGATGCAACCATATAGCCAAACTGGAGGCTAAGCTCTCTCAACTCAGTACTGGCATAACCAGTCAGGGGGAGAAGGAAACCACACTCACTACAATTCCAGTCTCACATAGACCTACCACGACAGCAAACCAAACACATAATCACACAAAAACATACTTGAGGCTCTAAATAAAGATCTGCCTAAGCAGCAGAGACCTCCAAAGCAGACACCCAAGCAACCGCTACCCCAAAACAAAACACGTGCAACACATATCTCACAAAGCCAGTGTGCGAACAGTCACAGCCCTTAAGACTAAACAACACACCTGATACACTTGTAATAGGTGACTCTGTCATCAGGCACACTGACGTCCCGCTCACCAGGCTGAACAAGGAGAGGGTCACGGTGAGCAGCCTGTCGGGCGCTAGGATCCGCCACATAACACAAGCACTCAGGTCACTCCAAGGCAAGTACAAATATGACTCAGTCATTGTCCATGCTGGTGTGAATGACCTGAGACGTACCTCCCTGGACTACATGAAAAGAGACATAGAGAAGCTCTCTGAGCATGTAGCCCAGGCCGGTATGACCCTGACCTTGAGTAGCATCTTACCCTCACCAAGAATGATGCCACAATATGAAGACAAGATGATCAATTTCAACAATTGGCTTAAGTACCGGTGTCATTCAAAGGGGATCCAATGCCTGTCAGCTTGGGATGATATTCTCGACAAGCCACGATGCTTCGCTAGGGACGGCTTGCACCTGTCACCCCTGGGCTTTCGGATATTGGCAAATGCTCTTGCTACCCCCATTGTGCCTTTTTTAGGCAAGACTCAAAAGACAAACCCACCTCCATAGATATCACAAGGGTTAAGAAACTAAGAGTAATGCTACTCAACGCCAGAAGTCTAAACCTCAAGATGCATGCACTCGAAACTCTCCTTAGCATGGAGAACATTGATATCTGTGCAGTAACAGAAACCTGGTTCAGGGCTCCGGAGAGCACCCCAACACTACCAGGTTATACCTCATACCATGCTTTTCGGCCCCAAAACTTGGATCGAACCAGAAAAGGAGGGGGAGTATCGATATTCATCAAAGATACCCACACCTCCAGGTTGGTGGGAAAGCACGAAGCATCAGAGACTATCCATGTGCAACTAACAGTGGGTAAAACTGCCTTCCAGTTTATAGCCTGCTACAGACCACCATCCCAAACCCAGGAACCCCACTCGGCCTTCCTGAGAACACTGGAGAATATGAAGGTCTCTCCAAACACCATTATATTGGGTGACTTCAACTACCCAAACATAGACTAGGAGCATTACTCTAGCTCCAACACCCCAGCAAAAAGGTTCCTAGAATTTATAAACTCAAATGCTATGGAACAACTTGTTACCACTCCCACAAGAGGGGAAAACATACTGGACCTGATCATCACCAACATGGGGACTCTATGCTCCAGACCAGAAGGGTACCCCTCACTGGTAAGATCAGACCATAAACTAATCTCACTGGATATTCACATCCTGACCCCACCCCGTGCCCAGAAAACCACAGTGAAAAACTTCTCTAAAGCAAATTTCACACTCCTCAAAACCGAGGTGGAATCCTTCAAAGCCCCCAGGCCTGTGGAAAATACAGCCCAGACCGCAGAATCCTTTATAAACGCATTCTATGAACACCTTCAGGAATGCATGAATCATGCGATCCCAAATAAAACTGAGACCCAATCCTCCAAAGGCAGACGTCCTGTCTGGTGGACCCCAGCCATAAACAAACTATACAATAGAAGGAGGAAGCTACTAAATGATAGAGCAAAATCCCAAAAAGGGAAGGCATCACTGATCAGTATTAGCAAAAAACTACGGGCACTCATAAAATTGTCTAAGGCCAGCTTCGAGAGAAAAATTGCACAAGACACTAAGGATAATCACAAGGCTTTCTTTAGTTATGTTAGGAACCTGGGTGGTAATTCCCAGATATAACCCACAGACATTGCCAACATCCTAGCTGACAGGTTCAGCATGAACTCCAAGAAGAGCTAAACCCAAACATAAAACTACTGTTCAATCTCAGCCTTACTACAGGATATGTGCCCAAAGAGTGGCGTACAGCAACAGTGGTCCCTCTCCATAAAGGTGGTGCCTCAACGGATCCTGATAAGCCTGACTAGCTTGGTCTGCAAAGCTATGGAAAGGATCATCATGGACCTCATAAATAAAGATATTGGGGACCTACAGACACTGGATCCTACCCAGTTCGGCTTTGTTAAGGGCAGATCCTGCCTCTTAAACCTGGTTGATTTTTGGGAAGGTGGTCCACACAGCCTACCTGGACCTTGCAAAGGCATTATAGATAAGCTCACCAGCTTAAATATAAACCCCTATGTCACTAGATGGATTGCAAACTGGCTCAAGGACAGAACCCACATGGTTAGAATTGCTGGAGCCATGTCAGACTCCAAACCAGTTACAAGTGGTGTCCCACAAGGCTCAGTCCTGGGACCTCTCTTGTTTGGTATATATTTCTCGGAGGTACAGGCCAACACGGAAGGACTGTGGCTGACAGATGACTGAAAACAAGCATCCTCCAAAAGGGCCTCATAGAAACAGACAACTGGTGCCAGAGCCATGGCCTCAAGCTAAATGCCAAAAAGTGTATAGTCATCACCTTGGGCAAAACAAAGTGCCCTACAATTGCCACATAGGTGGTAATCCATTAAGTAAAGAAGAAGTAATTGGGGACTTGGGTACCCAAGTTGATAGGCAATCTCATTTGACAACCATGTGGCCAAAGTGGTTAGAAAAACATTTTATATAGCCCACCTAATCATGAAGGGATTCACATCTAGATCAGGGAGGTCATTGTGCCTCTTTACTCATCCCTCATCAGGCCCATAATTGAGTACAATGCCCCTTTTGGGATGTACCTTACCAGACACCTGCAGCAACTGGAAAGACCCCAAAAGTACCTCACCAAGAGGATCAAAGGGCTCAAACAGATGCCATATGCTGCCCGGTTAAAGAAACTCCAGCTCTACTCAGTGGCATACCGCCTGTTCAGAGGTGATCTGTGCCTGACGATAAAGACATGTCCAACCCGAATTAATGGACATGCTGCACCTCAGAAAATCCAACTCCCATCGAGCTACGTGCTCGAGAGACTTGAACCTCAGCACTGAAATAAATAGGACATGCTGGAGGGACAGATTCATAACCCAGAGGCTCCCTTCACTCTGGAATAAAATCCCAGTCCAGGTTAGGCAGAGTCCCTCATTGACTCTCTTCAAGAGGAATCTTGATGAGTGGATGGGAGATCGTAGGTTTACCCCGGGTATCACTTCTGTGTCACTGTTAGACAGAGGCACAACATACTAACCTTGAAAAAGGGCATAGCAAAATTAATTTAAAATGGGTGGTGAAACACATTCTGGCTAGGCTTATAAATGCCCTAGGGCAGATAGCCTAGTATGAACCTATGAACCTATGAAGGCTGTGAGCTGTAACTCCTGTGGGACTTAGCTTGATTCCCTCATACCCCATTTGGCTATTGTGTGACCTCCAGATCACTTAACCAGATACTGACTGCAGGGAAGCTGGGAATTTTGGCTAGGCTCCTCAGTGGTCCCCTGGACTTCAAGCCTAGTAACTACTTATGTACATCTCTCAGCACACTGAAGGACACAGCATAACACACTAAGATATACCCTGGCCTAGCCCCACTCTGTGAAGCAACATGATGGATTTGTACCCCTCTTTGGCGAACAGGGATCCTCTAGAGGGAGACCATCCATTTGCAAGTTATATGGGGGGGTCATATAATCATTAGAACCAGGGAGCAAAGGAAACTATGAGGAAGTTGACCATTAAACCTTGATATCATCAGTAGCTAAGGAAATAATAATCACATAATACCACACCCATGAGGAAAAATGAAATTGTGACATTTATGCATAATTTATTATGACTTTAATGGCCACCTTCTGTTTCTCATTAATTTCACTTCAACTATGTAGATCGTCATACGAAAAAAATAAATACATGTCTTTCTTCCTTCTGTAAACATTAGCCCTAAGTAATTTGGTCACATTGATCTATGTTGCTCCCACAAGTTACTGATGACTACAGCTAACTTTCTCACAAATTACAAGAAAGGGTTTTTCTTTACACACATTATACACGGTTTCTGCAACACAATCACATCATACTTTTAATACTATCCCATATGTACCTAATTATTTTAATACTTAAAACATTCCTATATAACGAACCGTTAAACAAGATTGTCAATCGAGCTACACTAAACATTCAAATGACATCTATAAAATCCAAAACATATAATAAGGCATTAGTATAATCAAAAAATTTAAGTTTAAAAACTATAATTTTTCCCACACTAGCAAAAAAAAAAACAAAAATAAAACAAACAAACAAAAAAAAAACAACTCGTTTCCTGCATAATAATAATAATAATGCAGCAGCCAGGCTCGAATAAATAACCCTTTTTGCATAACTGATAAATTGCTGACATATTATATGTTTATTTACAACAAATGGGTCAATAAATAAAAACGATTATGCTTCTATACATGATCGGTAAAAGAAAAGCAAAACAACAGGAGAGGTTCACTCGGGTGGAATGGCTAACTCCACCCCATGACTTCAGTGGGGTCCTTTCAACCATGGTAATCTAACGAGGGCCCTTAAATTAAGTGGTATATGACCACGCTGTCTTTTTCAAGAGGCAAAACTTAATTCTAACATGACTTCTGCTGTTGTATCTTTGTTTATTGAGAAATTCAGCCTCTGTTGTTTACGAACCCTAGGAATTACCTGATATGTTTCAAGATGCCAGAGCCTCAGTCCTGCTTGCTTTCCTTTGACAAAAGGTACCATGGCAGTTAGAAATCTTTCGGGTAGTACATGCTGTCTGAATGGTAAACTTTCAAGACTCAACCTTCTGGACTGGGAGTTTAATCAGCATCTGTCTGATTCTGAGATGGACTTTGAAGATTCTGTGAGTTACTATACACTAGAAACTTACTTACAGGACAAGGCAGATGTGTGATGAAGGGTTCTTGTCAGGTCCAAAATCAAATACAGAATGCTGTGTCTCTAAGAGACTTCTCAAATTAATATGTCAAACATTACTGCTGGGCTAGCTTGTAGAATTACATCATTTCTTGTCATCTGACTTCTAGTCCCCATGCCCAAAACAACCATTGATAGCAGCTGGTAGCATTTAGCATCTACCTGTAAAAATATACAGACAAGGGCTTGTCCTCAGATCTCTGGCAGATGCTGGAAGTCATAAAACAATTGCATTTCTTCACATTTCAAAACTAGCAATTACTTCACCCAAATGACAGTGCTGAAAGCTTCTCAGCACAGACTCTGTGTCTCCAACCTAGCCTAGAAAGTCATTTAATTTCAGTTATTTTTCTGACGTTTCCTGGACTGATGTTAACCTCCTGTATGCCAGTTTCCACTGTTAAAATATATACATTTAGACAGTTACAATAGTACATGTACATTTCTGCTTTCCTCCAACAGGGCACACTGTGGTTGCATTTCATGCGCAAACACTTTATAAAATAGCTTGTCAACACACATGTCTGTACAAACCAGTTGCTGGGACAGTGCTACCTGTTCCACTGAGGTGTCAGTCTGAGCCTCAGTGAAGGGATCAGTCACCAGATCCCCCTGCCTCCTACTGCGAGTACTTAGCACCAGGGCCTCCCTATCATGGTGTTAACATGGTACAATTTGTGCCCCTACCTCCTGACTAGCAGTTCTACCATGTAGTTAACATCAATGACCTTCCTTACCACTTTGAACGGTCCCTCCCAAGCTGTCTACAGCTTGTTGTGTCTGACAGGAATGAGAACCATAACCTGCTGCCCCACAGCATACTCAAGCATTCCTTTCATACCAGACCTTTTTCTGCTGTTGGGCTTCTGCCAGGTTCTCCTGGGCCAAGCCCATGAATTCCCTGAGCCTTGTTCTGATGTTTAGAACATATACCCCAACAGGCTTCTTGTGGGATTCACACTTGCTCTCCTACTCATCACAAATCAAATCTAGAGGTCCCCCTCACTCTTTGCCCATACAAGAACTCAAAGGGTAAAAAACCTGTAGATTCCTGGGGCACCTCTCTGTAAGCAAACAACAAATGGGGCAAATATTTGTCCCACTTCCTCCTAAACTGGTCTGCAAATGCCCATAGCATGGTCTTTAGTGTAGAGTTTAACCTTTCCACAAGACGATTAGTCTTGGGGTGGTAGTAGGTGGTCTTTATGTGCTTCACCTCACAGTGCTTCCACATACAAGTGAGCAGGTCTGACATGAACTTGACATGTCTGTCAGTCAGTACTTTTTTTGGGAAACCAACCCTGCTGAAAATCTCTTAACAAATCATTTGCCACCTTTACTGCCTCAATGGAGGACAGAGCCACCACCTCAGGGTATCTGGTAGCATAATCTACTACCACTAGGATATACTTCTTCCCTGTGGAACTTGGAGCACTCAGAGGCCCAACAATATCCATAGCTACTCTCTAAAATGGCTCCTCAATCTCAGGCAGAGGCATCAAAGGAGCTTTGACCTTGTGTCCTGCCTTCCCTACCTTTTGGCACTGCTAACAGGTCTGGCAGTACCCTGTTACATCTCTGAAAATCCCAGGCCAATAAAATGTCTGCATAATAAGTCTCTTTGTATGCTTTATGCCCATATGACCTGCAAAGGGAATGTCATGGGCGATGGTTAGAAGTGCCAGATGGTAGGCTCTGAGCAGTACAAACTGCTGTATTGTCTCTCACCCTCTAGCACTCCATCAGGGGTCCACTCTCTATACAGTAACCCTTTGTCCCAGTATACAGATTCCCCTTTTCTTTGAGAATCAGGCACCTCCCTGGCTACCTCCCTCAAGTCTCTTAACTGTACGGTCTGAGAGTTGAGCCTGTCTCAGCTCTCTTTGTAACCCTTCCCAGCTCCCCTTCCACAGGAAGACTGCTATCCTCTGACAGTGATACCTCAATGTCAGTCTGCGTACTACTACTCACTTCTGTCTTTGCAATCACTCTGTCCAAGGGAATATCAGTACCTACCAACAGCTGTGGCTCACCTTCAGTCTTATGGCTACAGGGTAGTTCCCTCCCTGAAGTAGCCACCTCACCAGTCCTGGTTTCAAGTGTGCAGTCTATCTGTATTCCCCAGGTTACTAGACCCACGTGGTTGTCTCCAAGCTTGACAGCATGTAATTGCATGCACACATGGTACTGCATTATAAAAGTCATTCCCTATCAGGACATCTGCAGGGATATCCTCAAACACACCTACTTGCTTGCTTGCTTCCTTTTTCACCCTCCCAGTCAAGGTGAACCCTAGTCAAAGGTAATTGGAATGGAGTCCCTCCTAAAGCTCTGACTGAAGTAGACTGCCCAAGCAAGTAGTGTTCCTGTTTAACCATTGCAGGCTTCATAATGGTTAGGTCAAAGGCTGTGTCTGTCTTAGCAGTGGCCTGTTTCCCATCTACTAAGGTAGGATATAACCTCTTGTGGTAGTTTGGTATACTTGTTGTCACCAGATAACTTACTGCTGGCATTCTGTCATTCCCACTTACTGGCTGTCCCACCTTTTGTTCTCCACTTTGCCTCTGTGGACATCTATATGGTACATGGCCCCACTGGTTACATTGAAAACATTTAACCCTTGATCCTGCCCATGCACCTGAAGTATTGGCTTCCGCTACTACTGGCAGACTCTGTTGGGGCAGTTTAGGCTACCCACCATGGATTCCCTTAGGCCCATGTGCAGCAGTGGGTATCCCTTCCCTGTGCAGTGATACCCTGCTTGCTAGGTATAGGTCTCCCTTTTTCCCCAACTCTTCTGCGGTATTATATTCTATATATGCCAACCAGATTCTATGTCCTCTGGCAAAGTGCTAAGAACTTGTTCCCTCATGAAAAGGTCTGCCAGCCTTTCAGAAGTGGTGACCTGACATCCACTCACCCACCTATGAAAATAAGTGCTTAACTCAGCAATATACTCACACACACTTTCATCTGCCTTGAGTCTATGCTCACAAAACTTTTTTGTATAAGCTTCAGGTTTTAACTTAAAACACTCTAAGAAACAATTTTTAACAGTATTATAATTTAAGCAATCAGTATCAGACAATTTAGAAACAGCAGTTACAGCTTTACCATGGAGAAAGAGGGTCAGGAACCACACCCAGAGCCCTTGCTCAACATACTGTTTATATACCCTTTCAAATATATAAATAAAACCTTCAAAATTGTCACGCTCTGTAAATTGTGGAAGAAATCTACTGACCTTTATTGCTTCTGGGCTTCAGTTACTCCCTTCCCCATTACCTCCATGACCCTGGCAAAGAATCAGCATTTTCTTTTCATGTTGTCTCTGCCTCTCATTTTCTTCAGCTTCTAGACATCTCAGTCTATCTGCTGATTCTAATGCCATCTGTTTCTCCTTTTCTTCAACCTCTAAACACTGCAGTCTCTCTGTTGATTTTAATTCCAACCTTTTGTCATCTACTTCAAGTCTCTTTAACTCCAGATGGATTTTTAAGTCCTCTGAGGCAAAGTTGAACTGTCCATTTTCTGAGAGTTGTACATCCACAAGGCCAGTCTGGTTGCCCTTCTGGTTGCTGGTCTGTTATGCAGCTATGATTAAGACTGCAATAATTTCTGCTTTAGTTGGGTTGGCATGCACCAATCCTTTGTCTTGGCACACTAAAGCCAACTGGCTCCTTGCCAGCTTGCCATACTCCTCTGCTGACATCCTTGCCTGCTCTCCCTGACTAATTAAGATAACAAAAAATAAATACAACTATTGCGATATGAAACTCTGAATGTTCACTGTGTGGCTGCTTGAGAGTACAAACACATTCTTTAGTGATCAGTGTTTACAGGCTACAGGAGTTCAATATCCACACCACTGAATCCCAATATGAGGATATCCCACCCCTGTCAACCAATAATGTGATGCTCCACCACTGAACCAGTAATCAAGGAGCCTCATTTCTCACCACTGGCAACAGTGGGGGAACATTCAGTGGGAAGATAACAAGTACACACACAGTATTTCTAGATGCAGCTCTCTGCATCAAGTGCAATTTCCCTTAAGAGCACACAGAGACCACAGTCAGTCTGGGGCTATTTTCTTCCTCTTTCTCCAGATCCCCAGGAAGACTCCCTACTGGCACAGCTGTAGAATTGAGATCTCAGCTGAGTGGGCAAGCCAAGACCTCCAGCACCCTCTCTGTTCAACCAGTACTTAGTGTCCCTGCCTAAGTAGCTGACACACATACTCTTTGAGGTTTGATTTATACATGCACCTAGGAAAAGGCTAGCACAGGTGTACTAACTCTGCCCCCTTTTGCCCAGATTATAAGATAGTTATCACAGTCCCCTGCCAACTCCTTATCAGCTACTTTAAGGCCCTTAACAAAGGGTGTCCAATCTTACTGTGTAATATTAATATTAATACAAATGACTGAGAGCAAGGCTATTAGGAGTTGCCCACACAGTGTCACCAAATACATATGCAAGTACTCTCAAAACTTAAATATCTTTACACAGATCAGCCACAATGAAAGGTTTAAATATATTTAATAATAAATAATAAAAGAACGAGAAAATACTCAGTAGGTATTCACAGTGACATCAGAGTTCAAAACCACAGGAAATATTTAAAACAACATTGCTGGACAGTCTCAAATAAATAAAGAAAAATATCTAAACTAAGCTTTGCTATATTCCTGATTGAATCTAAGAGAGTTACTATACCCTAGAAACTTACTTACAGAGCAAGGCAGATGTGTGGTGAATGGTTCTTGTCAGGTCCAAGACCGAATATAGAATGCTGTGTGTCTCTAAGAGACTTCTCAAATTAATATCTCAAACATTCCTGCTGGGCTAGCTTGCAGAATGACATCATTTCTTGTCATCTGACTTCTAGTCCCCATGCCCAAAACAAGGTAGTAGCATTTAGGATCTACCTGTAAAAATATACAGACAAGGGCTTCTCCTCAGATCTCTGTCAGATGCTGGAAGTCTTTAACAATTGCATTCCTTCACATTTCAAAACTAGCAATTACTTCACTCTAAAAACAATGCTGAAAGCTTCTCAGCACAGACTCTGTGTCTCCAGCCTAGCCTACAATGTAATTTAATTTCAGTTATTTTTCTGATGTTTGCTGGACTGAAGTTAACCTCCTGTATTCCAGTTTCCACTATTAAAATGCATACATTTAGACAGTTATAATAGTGCATGTACATTTATGTTTTCCTCCAGCAGGGCACACTGTGGTTACATTTTAAACATAAACACATTATAAAATACCTTAACAATACAAATGTCTGTACAAACCAGTTTGATATACACATGACATACAGTTCTAATACAGTTGTAACACAAGCATCCTATATAAATCATGTTGATATTCACAAACGACATATAATTATTTACAAAATTTCAGCTAGATGGGCTGGCAGTATCTTCTTTTATCACATAGGTATCAAATCTGGGTACAACAAGGATTTTAGCAATTATGTAATTATTGTCTATTTAGTCCATAGGTAAATACTAGCAATTATTCCATAATGTGTTTGAGCCTAGCTGGTCTTTTTTGCTTCCATGAGAACAGGTTAGACCCAAGAAGAATTACTGACTACCCATCTAATTGTCAAGATGGACTTTAAAAGTCTCATGGACACTACACTGTTTGATGTATAGTTGAAGCTTTCTCCAGTGACAGGGATATTGGAAAAGTAATGTATCATGCCAGCAAGTCATATTTATTTGAATGCATTATCAGGTGGAACACTAACCTTAACTGACCAATTTAAGTCTCAGCCCATGATATACAAAACAATGAGAGTTACAGTTTAACAGGTATAAGAGGAGTACAATTACAAAATACAGTATGGTAACACTAAAATCTACATTATATACATGACATATAGCAAGTAGCTAATTTATTTTATTTGTATTTTTTTACCAGAGTAAAACACTGATCTCCATGGACCTTCTTCAGACTCAGCCTGGCAGTCTGGTTAAGTGACTTGCTCAGAACCACACAGTTAAGAAATGGAGACAGAGGGAATCAAACACTGGACCACAGGGAACAGCTCACTATCAGCTCTTTAATCCACTCTGCCAACTGCCAGAAGATCACTGAATTAATCAATGATTTAATGGTGGAATTCCAAAAGAATAGGTAAAAGAGTAAGTGAAGGAGACTGAAAGGAGAAATTAGTTGGTGTGGTTAGGTCATTTACCCAGATGGGATGCATTTGTATTGAGCTTGAATTGTAAGATGGATTTTTAGTACTGCATAGAATTTAGGGTAATACAATGTATGTATAAGATTGGAGGGGAAGGATTCTCATAATTTGGGCCTTAAATGGAAAAGGAATAGTCTAAAATATGCAGTTTGGATTGAGGGGTTTGTAGCAGTGGGCATGAATGTTTATGGTTTCAGAAGAAAGGGGTTTGTCTAATTATTTGAGAGGTTAGATGAAGGATAGCCTGCTTATTTAGATGTTTGAAAAGTTGTGAGCCAAGGGTTAATCATCACTTTGCTTAACTGGAAGCCATTTAACTTTTACCAAAGTTAAGCAGTTGTGCACAAATTTTGGTGAAGATGATTTGAATCTCATATTCAAGTTATGAGAGTAGAATACCTTTACCAGAGATTACCCAGAGGAATGGATGCAAATGGGGGAGTCTTTTTTTCTTTGCGAAGGCCCAGAAAAGGAGTGAATTAACATTTCTTCATATGTTATCAAGATGGACAGTGAAACTAAGAGAAGGGTCTAAATATATTCCAAGATACTTGAAAGAGGGGACATTTTTAGCAGTGCATTTTTGTAATCATTAGTTGTTGTGAAGTTGTAGGTTTGGTTGCATTTATTTCTGGTCACAAATCCATCCATCCACAAATAACATAATTTTTTCTGATAAATTGAGTATGATGTTTTTATTCTTAATCCATTACATGCGGGAGTAGAAGTCATGCAGAAGTAAACTCAGAATGATACAAGCAACATAAGACCATATCATTGGCAGATAGTAAGTGAAAAATATGAAACCGGTTAAGAGGAAATTTGTTATTGTAAACAGAAAATAAGAGTGTGCAGATTGGAACTGTGTGGACAACTTTATATAGTGGGTAAGTGGAAGAAGTAGAGGAGTTGAATTTGACAATGAAAAGGTGATTACTGAGGTAATTTTGAAACCAGGGGATATCATTAGTGCTGATAGCTATATCAGTAAGGTGGTCTAACAGGGAGGAATATTTGACCAGGTCAAAGGCTCTGGTGAAGTCAATGAAATGAATTCCTGAGAATGTCAGCTATGAGAGTCCTGAGGCTGGTAGAAGTGCTCTGACTGGACCTAAATCCATGCTGTTAGTGTAATAGCAGATGGTATTGGCTGATATATTGTGAAAACTATATGTAAGACTTTACATGAAATGGAGAAGATGGAGATGGGATAATAGTGGGAAATCAGTGCTGAATTTTGATCAAAGGTTTGGCGGTGGCAGTTTTCCAAATGTAACCAGAAAAATAAGGCTCCAGTGGTCAATAAAGGCACAAGAAGAAGGAAACTGTCACAACATTAGCGTACCACACTTTATTGAACGTTATTGACCATTGGAGCCTGAATTTTCTGGTTTTGTTTGTTCTTCTATCTGGATTTGCACCTTTTTTGGTCGTAGTTTTCCAAATGTATCAACAAATAGTAAGTAAATAAACAGAAAACCTATTATAGCCGGTTGCAGAATGGAGCCATATCAAAAAATGTCACCAGGTAATGTTAATATATTCATTCGATGAATGCAGCTGTAGCACTCCAGCTTGGATATGGGACTTTTATAATGCTTTAGACCATGCATAGTTATTGAGGCTCACATGAACTGAAGGTTTGTGAATCACTAATGACTTTGCAGCTCACTTGGTCTATGAATTAGTACTTAACCCTCATTCATTGCAAGTGAATGATAACCAGCATGCTGGTAATGAAGCCAGCACATATGTACTGCTATGATCCATGAATCTAACAGTGCAATTTACCTAGGATTCAATAAAGTGATTCTTGCAAGGTGTTGTTACATGTGGATGAGCCACCATATTGATTCTCATACCTGCCAAGTTCATCAGATATTTCTGAAATACAGACTGCAAGCTAGACAACAGAAGAATACCAGCATGGTGCAATGCGGGAATTATTCTGCATTTTAAAACAGCTTTATTTAACCTTTTAGATGAAAATATACAAACAGGGAAACATTCAAATAAAATATAATACAGAATGTGCACATAACTTTTGATAGTGCAATGATATTATGAGCAAGTTAAAAAATGTAATTTATAAGATTCATAGGAATTTCAATTTAAGTGAGTCTCATGACAATTACCACCTTGTCAATATCCACCCTCAGGTCAGCCCTCCTTTCTCTAGGAGGGATATGCCTGTCAAACTCAGGGTTGATTTGTGAGTACCCATCCAATCATCTAGCTTTGAAGGATGATAGTGCATCATACTGCTCAACCTGCGGGCACAGTTTGTTCCAGAGATGTGGGAGGTGTTGCATGGTGAATCAGTATTTCCATCATGTTTAATTGTTCAGCTGGTGAAGACTTAGGTTCCTGTTTCTGGGTATTTATGCAACAACTACAAGACTTGTGGAAATGCAGGTAAATATCAAACACCTGGATCTCTAATGGCATGGAAATTGAGGTAAAGATCTCTCCCCAGGAGTTTTTATGATAGTGAATAAAGGGGCAGTGCTTCCAATCACTCTTGGTAGTTCAGGGTCATTAATCCCATGATATTCATAGAAACCTCTGGGGTCTTTTTAGTTGTTAGATATGTCTTGTGAGGAGCATCCTTAAGGGAAAATTGTAATCAGTAACTTGCCTAATCAGTTTTGAACATAATAGAACTATGACCTCTTTAGATTTGGATGATATTCCCGTGTCATTTACCTGCTCTAAGCAGAAGGATTTTCTGACTACTTTTCCCACGTGATTATGAAAGAAAGGGAATTATCTACCCAAGTTCCAAGGCCTCTGACTTTTTTTTTTTTTGAAGTGGGGTATTGTCTGTGTTATATGTGTTGGGAAAGGGCTGTCAACAAAATCTTATGACATTGCATTTAATTTGAGCCCCTTTTCAGTGCACCAGGTATTAACAAATGTGAGTTCTGTAGCATTTGGGCACTGGGGCATGAAATAACTCACATATTGCAGTCATCTGCAATGTTAGCTAGTCAGAGGCCCTGGTTTCCAGTCAAAAGATCAGAAAACTAAATGCTGAAAATTAGGTGTCCTAATTCTGAGCCCTGGAGGACACCACTGGTTACCTTTATCCATTCTGATGAAGCACCTGACACGGTGTGGGTTCTATGTTTTAGTTGGTTTGATAGCCATTTTACCACACATTAATTTAGTTTTTAAACATTAAGCTTGCTTGCAATGTCAGCATGGGGTATAGTTTTGAATGTTTTGCCCAAATCAAGATATGCCATGGGAACATCATGACCATTGCTGATAGCCTGTGTAACCATCTCAAAGAAGTTAACCAGGTTAATTAGACAAGATCCTTCCTTCACAAAGCCAAACTGCTGAAGATCAAGCCTCATGAGTCTTTTGATATCATAGTTTATGACATAATTTATACTATGTTTCATCGCCTTACAGATGAGACTTACAAGCTGATGGGAGTATTTTTTCTGGGACCATTGGTAGGGCCTCCCTTATGGAGTGGCATCACCACTGTGATGCACCAAAGATCAGGGGCAAAACCTGTAGCTAAACTTGGGTTAAACTGTTTGAGAAGTGGCTTCATGAAGGCATGTTTAACACTTTATTAAACATCAACGTATATTGTCAGAACCAATGCAAGAAGTATTTCTGGTCTTAGAAAGATTGTGGTAATAAAAGGTGCGAGGGATTCAAGAATTTGTGTACTTTGGATAGAAGTCTCAGGGGGTAACGTTGGCACTATATTTGTTTGCTACTACAATGGCAATGTCTATTGATTCCATATGGAAGTGCCATTTTGAACAGGTTCAGAGCAATGTTGGGTATTATTCTGCAGTTTC
This sequence comes from Protopterus annectens, assembly GCF_019279795.1. Lineage (NCBI taxonomy): Eukaryota > Metazoa > Chordata > Ceratodontiformes > Protopteridae > Protopterus > Protopterus annectens. The sequence continues at coordinate 1,687,270,094 of NC_056728.1, forward strand.
CTGATGTAGCTGAGAAGGGAGTGTAGTTCACCTTTGCTTTAGATGTTAACCTAAATTTGTGGGTTGTATTAGTATGTATAATGGCATTTTGTATATTTTTAATAGCATTTTTGATGCTGTCCTTGATATGAGGCGGTTTTGGATCTGCTCTGCAATGTAAGTTTTTTTTTTCTTTTACTGAAAAGTTTAGTTTATGTTGGGGGACCACTGTTTTTGAATTTTCCACTTTATTTTTCTCTGGTGTGGGCTTTCAGCTCTATATATTTGTATAAATGGGTGTGTAATTCCTTTGTGAAGCTACCTGCTTTGTCAAAGTCAGTCATAATGCTACATGAGTGAATTTTGCTACCTCATCATAGAACTGGATGAGGTTAGTACCTTTGAATTTCTTCAATTCTGAGATATGTGTGGCAGGGGTATTAAAGATTTTGAAGGTGAAATTCATGAATTTATTGTTCACTGTAATCAACTGGTTATATTTGTAATGACCAGCCTGAGAATATTATGCTCGGTAGCAGGCTTGCTAGCATTCTGTTCTGGGGGTGAGATGTTATTTATTAAGTTTAAGAATTCTTGCACATAACGTACATGGGTGATATAGGCTTCCCCCTTTACTGAGGGATAACTAAAGTGTCCCAATATAATGGGCATTTTATTCGTAGGAGCTCCTTGAGTACATACAGGAATCTTTCATTATCATTAGGAGACATGAAGGATGTTCTATAACAAGGTATAAGCTGATCGCTTTTGTCTTGTTTAGGACGATACAGATTTCTAGGAGTTCAGTTTGTTAATCGCTGAGAATCTGCATAATGGTTATATTTGTCATGAGCAATATGAAGCCATGATAGGCACAAAACTTAGATATGGAGACAGTACTGTCTTTACATTTAAACAAAGTCTCATCAATTACAGATATATTGATGTGGTCCACATGCTGCAGAGCATCAACATCAGGCAATTTGTTGTTGAGACTAAGAGCCTCAAGACCCTCCTAAATGTGATCCAGTTTTATGCTGGACATGTTTGTTACTTTGGAATGTGCATTACCTGGGCTCTACCTGAGAAAGGCAATATGGAGCCAGCAAAGATTTTAGCCAGTATGCAAAATCCTTGGAATGAAAGTTGTAGGCCATACTTTATAAAGTAAGTTGGACCATCAGGCATCTCATTTTCTGATGTCACATACCGAATTCTCCTTGAATGGCACCAGATATTTAATTGTTGATGCCAATTATCTTTCTTTGTACATAATCATTATTTTTGGAGAAAAAAGGATTCCACTTATGATCAGTGTCTTGCATGCCTTTGTCATATGCATGTAGAGTTCTAATATATTTTTCTGCATGTCCTTCAAATATCTGCCCCCACGTCATTCGATCTTCATGTACCACCACGTCATAGTCATGTTTGTCATGTGAAAGTGTCTTTAGAGTTCTTGTGATGTCAATGTTCTTTTCACACAAAAGACAACTCACCATAATCCTAACTTTGTCCAGACTTGTGAATGGAGAATCTGTGTGCCTAACTATGGAATCACCTGTCACCAAGACATTTTTGTTAATATAATGATTTGGAGTAATAGATCTAAGTGATTTGACTCTTAGTGACTCTTTGCTATGGGTGTGCTTGAAGGAATTATGGTGTTGGATTGTCACAACGAAGTTGTCTTCCTAGGTCTAGGAAGGTGTGGTAAAGCTGTTTTTACAGCCTCAGTACACAACATTTTAATGTGATTTTGTTTAGATTGACTGACACTGCTGAGTTGTTTTGTGAGAAGAAGCCTCCAGAGTAGTTAAATATTTGCATCTCTCACAGACAGAATTATTTGTCTATGTGTTGGATAAGAGTTTGTTATCTTTGAGAATAAGGCAGTTTCTCCACTATATGTAGATTACAAGTGCTAAAAGGCTGGCATCAGAAGGGAAAGAAGCAGGATAACCTATTTTTTGTCCAGTGATTCAGGGAATTTAGATGAAAAGTACACAGAATAAACTATATATAACTATATGAGTTAATTTATGGAAGGATGGAACTAAGTGAATTAATTTATGGATAGATCCAATAATTAACACAGGATAACTATAAGTAACTTTAAGGAGGAAAACAAACTCTACACTGTTAGTAAAAAGTAAGGAGTGGACATTTCTGGAGTGGATGTGGCTAGTGTCAGTCTATGGAAACAGCAAGAAAAGCTAGGAAGGGTGCACCAGCCAATAGCAGAACACTTCATGTTCACCTCAATAGCAGGCACGAATTAGTGAGGTGAAATCGATATCAAACTTCGGGTATGACTTCAGATATGTATCTTATATGGTATTAAATAAATGATGTTAGTTAAAATTCACTAAATGTTAACAAAAGCTGTCTTCAATACAAAAACATTCCAATATTCATTCTACTTATTCATATCAATGGAATGATTCAGTTTAAGTTACTTATGAATTATTGTATGAATGAGGCAGTTGGGTGAGATTTCCGGTTACTGAACAGCAATGAGAGGAATGCTGAGCTGACAGTTCTATGCCCCTGCTCCAATCCTGACTGAGCATAGTACTGTTCATTACTCTATCCAGTCTGCTACTTGCAATTCTTTCCACTCCCTTTCTTACCTAGACTAACATCCTCAGCCCCCTTCACTGGACCTTCACTCTTTTTCTCCAATCCTTTTGCCTACTTCACCATATAGCCATCCTCTCTCTATTTTCTTTCCAGCCATACCTAGACCATCTTTATCCTACTACCATAGCATCTCATCTCTAACCTGCTTCCTCTCTCTCCTTTTCAACTAGACTTTCATACCATTTAACTATGCTAAAATACTTATACCCTACTTAACCATATTCTATCTACAATTTCTAGCTATCTTTCTTCCCCTTTTTCCCATAGCTTTACTACCAATCTACCTGTTTACCTTCTAACTTGCTCTTTTAACACTTGCTACCATCAGTTTCTTTCCCTCTGCTAACTACCGAATGTGTCTTCTAGCCTACTGACCGATGATCAAATTATTTAGCTTGACTACAGATATCCTTTAACTCAACTTTGTATTTTTGTTCCTGAGCTTAACTCCTCAGCCACATAATGTGAACTCTGTTTGTTACCTACTTAAATTAGTCCAGGCAAATTGTATTTTGTCTCTGTACATTTTGTTTTTTTGTTTTTTTAAAAATTGATTTATTTAGTAAAGTCTTCAAAATGTATTGTCTTAGACTGATAGTGGAGCTTTTCTCCTCGGGCCTCTGCTGAAAATGGACATGTATCCAGCCAGACTAGCCCGGTTAACAAATGTAAAATAAATAAAATAAAATAAATAAATAATCCAAATATGTTCAGTGGTGGGTAGATTAATAAATGTATTGTCAGTACCAAATACCCAGAATTTGACATTCATATTAACAAGAAGAGTCACCTTCAGCATCCAACAGATGAAGTAAGTAATGTTCTTCCAATAGGTTAGGGATCATGGAAAGTACCAGAACAAATGTAAATAGTCACAATGCCAACATCTCCTATTTAAAAGTCCTCCACTTTGCAGTGCAGTGGATATGATATGTAAGAGTAGTTTTGTGAATATAAGTCTTGCCAGTTATGTCCATCTGTTATCTTGTACTGTTTTATGGCATTATTCCATTCTTCCATTGTAACGGCTACATCCAACACCTTATTTCATTTAACGAGGGTTTCAGCTAGTCCAGAGTTAGAGTAATCCAGCACAAATGTATAAATATGATTAAATTTACACATATTTTTATTACCCTTATTTCTCTTTATCATTGCTAATGTTTAGCTTAATGTTGTCTCATTATTTTGAACTTTACTGGAGAGTGAGGGTGTTATACAAGCACAGACTTATACATATTGCCACCAAGGAGCAGATAACTTGGAGAATATATGCAATACATATTATCAAAGGTATGCACTAAGTTATTCTTATCATCACAGATACTGATAATGTGATGTAGTCTGGCTAACATCTATGTTTCCACCAGAGCATTTTATATTTTTTTAGGACAAGTGGATAAATACATGTAAAGGGAAGAGGTGAAATGTTATTTTTGTTCTTAACCCCCACCCTTTTGACAATTATGTCTCTCACAGTTCCATACTTTGTAAGATTGAGAAGAAAGGGTTCTAGTATTCTTCAATGATCTGAGAAAGAGTTTGTTTGGGTTTTGTCAGATTTTCTTACTGTAATATAGACTTTGTTCAACTGATGCCCAGCAGACCATATGAGATGATCCAATTCCTTCTGGTTTAGATGACATAAACAATCTCTTCCTCCTGTATATTATATTTTTTTAATCCCAAATGTAATCAGTAAACATGCACTACTTTTGTTAGAATGATGTGACAACCTTGTGTGGGAGAAATACCTTAGTAGAAAGAGAATTTTGGGAAGTATAAATATTTTGAATGTTGAATTCTGCAAATGAAACAAATGTGTAATTTCTCCTGTTTTTAGATACTAGTCTTTATATTGTCAATTAACTCATTTGTCATTTAGTTCAACTAGTTTCTCTGTGTCCACTCATATTTTGATTCCAATAGTAACCTCACACTAGCTGTCATAACTAGTGTGTTTAGGAATGCAGCTTTTAGATTAGGAAGATAGTTGTTTTAATCCATTTGATGATAAGGTCAGTTGTAGGATGAAGGTTGTCCATTATATCAAGTATGACTTATATTCGTGTGGATGGGTTATTGAACCATACAACACAATCATCAACTACCATGTAGACAGATGTAGCTAGATGGTGTTGCATTTGTTCAACCATTACACAGAATTGTCAACATTTCATTTGGAGATGTGTGTCACTATTAGAGGCAGGGAATATGAATAATGCAGGTGAAAGTGGCCATCTTTGTCTGGTGGCATCCAGTACAGGTGTGGGATTAGATAAGATGCCATTCGCCAATATCTGTGTTGTAGTATTTTTGTACTGTAATTGGCACTAGATTTTGGAAGAGAATGTACTATTATAATTATTGAAAGGGTAAATCTTTCTAACATAAAACTATTTGGGAGAAAGTATGCTCAGTTTGGAGAAGACAGATTGGTCTCTAGTTAGAATGTGAAAGTGGGTCTTTGTTTGGTTTTATGAATATCAGTGCCTTAACTCTAGTTATAATAGGTGGGGGGATTGACAGTGATAGCCTACTGATAGAAATTAAGCAGATGGGCCAATAATCTTCTTGAATGCTTTAAAATAGCTGGCTCTTAGGCCATCTAAACCAAGTGAATTCCCCGGAGAAATACTTTATTTATTTATTTTTTATGTATGTATTTATTTATGCATATGTTTGCTTATTTATTTATTTTTGTTGACCAGTAACTGCGCTGTTATTTCTCCCCTTTCAGCCACAGTCTGGGCCCACAGAGTAAGATGTATAGAGGGAGTGCACAACATAGATTTACATGCAATTTAACAGCGAATAAATTGCTTAGATTTGCATGTGCCTAACAGTGAGCAAAAATGTAATTAAATGCAAAGATACTTACAAAAAATATGCAAGACACAAGCTTTGAAAGTATCCCAGGCTGTTTATGTTGGATCATTTTCTTACAATTGCATAATAGGAAATGAGCCGTTGTCCCTAAAGCATATACAGGTGGCTTCCTTGGTTAGATGCACTTAGAGTTTTGTAGTCTGTGTAACTGAACACCTGATTTTAGTTGGGATTCTATTCCAGATAACTGGTCCTGCTCTAGAGAAAATGTTTTATTCTATAGTAGTTTTAAAGTGGGATCTTGATTTTGTCATGGTATCTTCTTGGATACCCTGTAATGAGTAGAAAGGTTCTTTTGCTGGCAGCATTCTTCCTAAAGTGGGTAGTAGCCTAGTTTTTTAAAGTAATGAGCTGAAAAGAAAGGGGAGTTCATCTGTTGTAGGAAACCGTCTTACTTATTTAGATAGCACTGGTGTGCATGTGGGGTGGTGAGATTTTATTTTCTATAGTCAATAGAGTCTTTGTGAGCTGTATGTTGATTGTTGAGTAATTAATGGTAAGCAGTATCCTCATTTTGGCAGAAGGACATTCTTGACTATGACCTGTCTGGATACTGGGCTCAGCTGATGAGTAAGTGCATAACAAAGCTTTAGTGGGGTCATTACTTTTTGTGTGATTATATCTGTATGTGAAGTAAATGATAAGCACTTGTCAAGTGTTATTCTTAAGTATATGCATTTAGTAACATTTGAAAAAGAGGTACCCTGTATATCTATGATAGAAAGGGGTAAGTAATTTCACTAGTTTTTTAGGTTGAGGCAACTAGCATTGTATTCAAGTTGGTGGAATTATTCATCAGCTTATTCGTGAGCAATGAATGACTTAATGTAGAGAACCTACTTTGTGTATCAATGACTTTTGCTAGTTTTTTGCAATATGCCATCTGAATAAAGAATTACATCCAGTTAAGGGAGAACATTTTCTAGGTCATTTATGAAGAAGGAGAAAAGTGTGGATCTAAGTGCAGAGCCTTGGAGGATTTCTTAGGTTTAATGCTCCATTTGTAGAGCATTGATTGTTAAAATGTACTTGAAATGTTCTACTTGAAATGTTCTGATACCAATCTATTATGTAATCGCCAAAACTGAACTTTTTAATTTTCTACAATATAATGTTGTGGTCAGCAGTCTGAAATGCTTGTGTCATGTCCATAAATATTCCAGCCTTTATGAGGCCTTAATTAATTTTATAATAAATGTTGGTAGTTGCAGTAGTTAAAGCTGCTGTTGTACTGAAAGCATTATGGAATCCATCCTGTCAATCATACAATCAGATAGTAGCCCATAGCTGTAAAATGCCATGGTATAGCATTTTTATCATTCTAAGAACTTTGCTGCTGTTAGAGAACTTTTTGGGGCCCCAAGTAGATATGATCCCATGTTAAGACAACATAATTTATTAATAAAACAAAAATTCGCAAACATCAAAGTGAGTGAACAAGACGTAACTCTAGCACAAACAATTATCAAAACCCTTTCTCATAGGAACAGAATATCTCATGCCTACAAGCTCTTGATAAATATCAAATATCAACTATCGCTCATATACCCCAATTACTGGGACATCATTCAAGGTGAAATTTCTACTGAGTCCAAATATGAAGCTATTCAGAATACCCTTAATCTAACCCCTTTCAAGAATTTGATTTATACCCAACTTATGATCAATAATAACTCCTACTATACTCCTGTGGTTCTGTTAAAATTTGGGTACAACAAAAACCTAACATGCCCTTTTTGTTCCCTCCAGCATGCAAATTTACTCCACATTTTTTGGAGTTGCAAAAATATATATAAATTATGGTGCTCTCTTAGACCTCAACTGGAAAAAATGGGGTATGAGAAAACCACCTTATCCTGGCAAACCATAATCCTGAATATTATTCCTAAACCTATAACAGGTGTTCGGAGACGCATCTTAATAACTGTGTGTGCTCTTCTCAAATACTTTATAGCTAAGAACTGGGTAAATCCCTCAGTAATCTCCTGGGAGAATTGTAAAACTATGGCAATTAAGTATATATCTGCACATAGATTTTGCTCTAACAGTAAAAAGAAAAGATTATTTTCAGAAATACTGATGCAGTCTCTTTGACTTAATTCAATCAAAATAATTGTAATACAACAATCACTACTATTAACAGAATCTGTGAAGACCTTTGTGTTCTTACTTATCAGTCCTATAACAAATTAATGCTGATGATAATATATTGTCAGTTACACTAGTATGATGTCCCTTTACACATTTGTTAAGGCATCCAAGTTGTAAATAATTGTAAATATTGTGAATAGTGTTTCTCTCACAATATGCCCCCTTTTTCTTCTTTATTCTACTCATAAATTAAACTTATGTTCTTTCCTCTAACCTTTGCTAAATCTGTTAAATATGGACAAATTATATATTTTCTTATATCACATTAGTTTCTTATTAGTTTCTTATAAGGGATTCTCTTCACTACTTTCTGTCCCTAAAGTTTATGTTTTTGATATAGCTACCCTGGGTGTTTTGGATAGAAGTTATTCCTTTATCACCTTTTATTTTTTATTTTATTTTTCTTTTCTTTTCTATTGCCTTGCTATGATAGAATATGTCTGCTTGTTACATGATTGCAATCCTTTTGTATAGCAAGACTGATAATTGTATATAATGTATTATGTTGTGTCTTGATATGTTTCTGTTTTTTTCTGTTATAAGTCTTGCAAAACAAATAAAAATTATATTTGAAAAAAAGTAGCCCATAGCTGTTTATACTATCATTTTTGTGAACGACAATTGGACGGCAGTTATTATTTGAATGTCAGATTGTCGTTCAAAAAATGTTGAATGTATTGCAACGTCGAACACACTTATGCAAATGCAATAGTGCATTCAGCTTTAAGTGTTTGACAAACTGTATGGAGATCGCGGTACATTGAGGTTTGGAAATTCATCCATATCCCTACTGTAGTGCAATCTCAGAGTTGGAATATATCGTTAGCAGGGGGTGTAGGGGGTACAGCAACATGATATGTTGTATAGAGTTTCATTTACATGAACTCCTATATGAATATCATGTGATGTTTTCGAAGACAATGTTGAATCTGCTGTGCCGATCAGCGGATTTGACATTGTAAGTGGTCGTGATTCTGGTTTTGATGGTTTACTTCGAAATTGCGAATGGAAGCTGTTTTGCCTTTCGCAATTTTGATAGTAAGCCTAGATATATATATATATATATGGGTATATAATACAGGGTTATTGGAAAGACCGACAAATGTGCGATCCGACCCGATAAGAAGTGACGTGGCGGCGGGGAGAGGCGATCAGGGTAAGTGCTCGAGAATGTGGGATGTCGGGTTAGGCTGTGGCAGGTAGGTGATGTGTGTGTTAGTGTGTGCTTTGGGCTGGGGTGGGTTAAGTGAGTTAGGGTTAGGGTGCAGGTAGGTGATATATATAGTGTAGCTTGGGCTAGGGGTGGGTTAAGTGAGTTAGGGTTAGGGTGCAGGTAGGTGATGTGTGTGTTAGTGCTTGGGCTGGGGGGGGGGGGGGTAAGTGTTAGTTAGGGTTAGGGTGCAGGTAGGTGATGTGCGATAGTGTCGGACCTTAGGTTAGGGTTTGGGTCAGGCTAGTGTGTATGCTATGTAGTGTAGTGTGTTGTTTACTTTCCGTGTGTCGGTGTACTGATGTTCGGTGTTTAGAAGTAGACCCATATATATATATATATATATATATATATATATATATATATATATAAACTCCTAGGAGTTATTGTAGACAACAAACTTAAATTTGATATGCATGTCAACAAAAACTATCAAAACCATTAACAAACAACTTGGCTCACTATATAGGAGTAAGCCATTCCTAACCCCACCTGCTAGAACTGCCATTGCCCACTCCCATCTACTCTCTACACTTTTCTATGCCTCCCCTTTACTTACCAATTTAAACAAAACTGAACTTAACAAACTCTCTAGCTGCTATAATCACATAGCTAGATTTGCCACTGTCCTGCCCTATAGAACACATCACTGTAAAAACCTAAATAATCTTGGATGGCTAGAACTACCCAGGTTGATTCAGTTTAACCAACTTATAGTGGTTCATAAAGCACTTAACCAACCTGAAAATACACCTGCACTAAAAAACATTACCTATCCCCACTCCAGCCTCAGACCACTTCACTCATCTAATAGACTGGTAGTACAAATTATCAAATCCAACAACTCAGATGGTGACTCCCTGTTCGCCAACTCTGTTGGCAAAACTTAGAACTCACTGCCTGCTGACTTTACCCTAGAAACTACCCTATCTCAATTCAAGAAAAGTCTCAAGCAGTATTTAAGGTCTCAGTTGTTATGTCCTTGCTCCAAGCCTGACTAAATATTTAGTTTTACTTGCGTACCAAAAATATTTTTAACTGGAACTCATTTGTGTTTTAATTGTTAAGCCATATTATATGTTTGTGAGATTGTATAACATATACTCCTCAACAGAGTCTATAAATTGTATTTAATTTGTACTATGTTAAGTTTGCTTGTGTAACTACCATGGAGCTTTTCTCCCCGGGCCTCCACTGAAAATGGACATGTATCCAGTCAGACTATCCCAGTCAACAAATTTAAAATAAAAATAAATAAATTAGTTTGACCATGTGACACCCGTGCCTTGGCCCAGCAATCAAGGAGCCTCAATCCTCACCACTAACACCAGTGAGGGGTGTCTCATATAGGAGGAAAGGATAACAAATACACACAGTGAAATGCAATTTCCCTTAAGAGCACACAGAGATCACAGTCAGTCCGGAGCTGGTCGCTCCCTTGTTCTCCAGATCCCCAATAAGACTCCCCACTGGCACAGCTATAGGGTCCAGATCTCAGCCTAGTGGGCAAGCTAAAACCTCCAGCACCCTGTCTGTCCAACCAGTGCTTCGTGTACCTGCCCAATTAGCTGACACCCCCCCCACACACACACACTTTGAGAAGAGTTTATGCAACCACACAGATACTCCTGGGGAAGGCTGGCACAGGTTCTCCAGTTGTGCCCCTTTTTCCCAGACTATACGGTAGTATCAGCTGCCACCACCCACTAATATTTATCATCTACTCAAAGGCCCTTAAAAGGGTGTCCAATTATTATGGTGCAATATTATTATCCCACTGTTAAGTGTGACTAAACAGTCAAGGCTCATTAGAGTGACTTGGTACAGGATCACTATATACATGCAGTTTACTCTAGAGCATAATTATCTCTACACAAAACAACCACAGTTAAAAGGGTTTAAAAATATTTGATAATAAATAACTAAAAACACAAGACAATACTTTTTACTACACAGTGCTAGTCAAGAGTTCAGAGATCACAGAGAAATACTTAAAATAATTCAGTAGTACAGTTTTGACATCACAGAAAAACACTTAGTCTAATATTTCTACTTTCTAGCTATTTCTAAGGGAAAACACAAGTCTAAGATAAACTTACATATAGAGCAAAGGCAGAGTGCTGATGAGTTGGATGGTCAAGACAAAAAATGCTTAATGCTCTCTGATTCTCTCTGTTTTTAAAATCACATTCCTGGTTCACATTATATCATTCTTCACACTTTCCCTGGGTTCCCAGGCTAAAAGAAACTACATTTACATTCTTAGCATCTCCTTTTGTTATCTTGCAGCTGGTCAGGAAGCAATTTAACTCTTGGTTAAAACAATGGAAAGAATGTCTTCATTTAGACATTTCGGCACTGTGTTTAGATCAAAGGGTCACAACATGCTTTACTTGGTCAGCTTTCTGCCAGCAGAGTGCACTGTTGTTAAATTTTTTGCAGTTCCACATCTAACAACAGTTTTTTCACATTTAAGAGACAAACCTGTGGCTTATATTAATATGTACAAATGACAGAATGATCTACACAGTTCTATCTGGCTAGGCTGGCAGCCTTCATCTATCTTCACCCAATCTTCACATACCCCCCCTCCCCCGGAAAACTCAAGCCATTTTTTCTAGTGACCCTTGAGAAACACTGCTTGAGGGAGTTAGGTCTATCTGAGTATAACTTACCCCGTTCCCTGTCTTGAGACCCCATCTGCATTGGCATTGCTAATCCCACTGTGGTGCTGCACAGACATAATATGCTTGCAACTCCAGGCTCCATCTTAGCAACATGGCATTTTGCTGTCTCTGTTTAACTATGTTAGGGGGTTGTGATCTGTCATAACAGTGAATTTCCTTCCATACAGATAAGGCTGACGTTTCTGCAGTACCCACACTATGGCTAGCCATTCCTTTTTTACAGCTGCATAGCATTCCTCCCTTGGTTGGAGCCTACAGTTGAGATAAACCACTGGGTGCTCTTCCCCCTCTGAAGAAATCTGGCTAAGTACAGCCCCCACCCCATGGTTTGAAGCATCCACCTGCACAACAAATTATTTGCTGTAATCTGGACTGGCTAACACAGGGGTCCTCCCAAAGCTTCTTTAAGCTTCTGGAATGCCTGCTCACATGCTGGGGTCCACACTACCTTATCTGGCCTGTTCTTCCTTGTCAGGTCTGTGAGGGGAGCAGCTATGGTACTGTAACTGGGGACAAACTTTCTGTAGCACCCTGCTATCCCTAAAAATGCCCTCACCTGCTTTTTAGTAAAAGGTGTAGGCCATGCCTGAATGGCTTCCACTTTGGCAGGTTCTGACCTTATCTTACCACTCCCCACTCTATGGCCTAGGTAGGAGACCTCTGCCATACCCACCTGACATTTGCTCAGCTTAATGGTCAACCCTGCCCTCTGTAGTCTGCCCAGCACCTGACATGCTGAAGGTGCTCTGGCCAGGAATGGCTGTAGATGGCAATATCATCTAGGTAAGCAAGGGCAAACCCTCCTGCTCCTGCTAGGATATGATCTGCCAGCCTCTGGAAAGTTGCTGGGGCATTCTTCATCCCAAAGGGCATCTTTGTGAACTCATACAAGCCAAAAGGAGTCACAAAGGCTGACTTCTCTCTAACACTGGGAGTCAAGGGCACCTGCCAGTAACCCTTGGTAAGATCAATGGTTGTAAGATACTTAGCCCCACCCAGCTGCTGTAGGGCCTCATCTGTCCTAGGCATGGGGTAAGCATCTGACTGTGTGACTAATTTCCTGTAGTCCACACAGAACCTGGTGCTGCCATCTTTCTTTGGCAACAACACCAATGGGAAGGCCCAGGAACTGTTGGACTCTTGAATCACCCCTAGTTCCAACATCTCACCTAAGCTGAGAAGTTGTATTGTAACTAAAACCTAGTCTTTTGTTACAGTGTAGTACTTTGTATTAAATCTCCTACCTGAACCAGGTAACCAGCAGCCTACCTCCCCATCTCCCCCTTAGGGTATTTGTCTCTCCTTATTTTTGTGTTGTCTAACTCTGTCCTCTTTCTTCTTCATCCTCCTACATAATTTAAATGTAATTTTAAACTATGTCCACTAGGGGTCTCCCTTCCCAAGGATCCTATTAACTTCTAAATAATCCTTACCTTTAGTTCAACACTAAACTACTCTGTTATACTCTTCTGTCCTGCCATTTATCTTACTTTGTTTAGTCCCTTCTCCTTTGCTCTTTTTTCTGCTATAGTCCTTAGCCCTAGCTATTTTATAAATATACTAGCACTCCCCTCTTACCTCTTACTTCCAAGAAGTTAGCTGTATTCTGCTATTTCACTGATTGTTTCTGTGAGCTATTTCTGACTTGCTCTAACCTGCTTCATTTGCCCTGTGGGCTCACTTTGCTCCCCTACCCTACCCCCAATTCCTACCCACCCCAATGCACTTAACCTTATACTACTCAAACCACACCCCTATCTTCTATTAACCAATTACCTTTCACTTCCTCGTTAACTTACCCATCCTATCCCCTGCTACCTTCATCTACCTCATTTTTCTCTCTAACTACTCCACCCTTTCACTATCTCATTAACTTACCCATCCTATTCACCTGTTTTTGCCTTTAACAGCTCTACCCTTTAACCTTGCTCTTACCTCAAACTCATATCTCCTAGCATCTATCTCCTATTCCTCCCAGCCATGCCTACTATACACAGGCCTACCCTCAATAATGGCCTTCTCTTTCTCACTATTCTTACCCCCCTATTTTTATCACATTACCTTACTTGCTATGAGCATCATAGCCTCTCTAATTTTCAGCTCCCCTTAAAACACACAATTTCAATCTCTCCTCTAGCCATACAAATTCAGTTGAACATAACATCCTCATCATCCTACCTTCTTCCTAAATTCCACAGATTAACCCATATTATGTATCCACACACTAGAAGACAAATCCTCTCCTCTATAAATTCTTGATATACCTTCATAGCCCTTTACAGCTCTTATTATTGCATGGAGATATACATCCTAACCCAGGCCCAAATAATACAATCTCAGATCCTCATTCTGACCATCCCATCACTTCTCGCATCTCCAGTATCTCTGACAATTCTCTCCTCATAGGCCACCTCAATATTTGTAGCCTAAATAATAAAATAACCCAACTTCATGCCCTTCTACACATGCATTCTTTTGACATCCTATGTCTTACAGAAACATGGCTCAAACCAGTTACTAAGGATAATGATATAATCCCACCAGGTTATAACATCCTGAGATCAGATCGGTGGTGGTGTAGCAATATTATATTAATCTCATTTACAGGTTACACCACTAAATACCCAACCTCCCTCACCCAATAGAGTTGAAATCCTAATCTCTAAACTGCAGATAAATGCTAATAAATCATTATATATAATCTGCTCCTATATCCCTCCAGGCAACAACATTAACACTCTTGAAACTGTCCTTAATTGGCTCTCCACATCCTTTCCACAATAAACCATACTCCTTGGAGACTTTAACATTGACTGGAACTGTTATAACTCTTCCCAGCCTAACACTCATATAAACCTATATGGCTTCAGTCAAACCATTACCTCCCCTACTAGAACCCATAAACCTAGCAACGAGCAAACCACCTTAGACTCGATTCTTGTTAACAGTAATCCCCTTTTCTATAAATCAGGTATACTTCCTGATGATATTAGTGACCGTTCTCTTATCTTCATTGCCAGACAAAAAAACCCATACCTAACTACACAATCTATAGAACTATCTGTAACAAAAAACACCTCATCCAAGCTAGCTTTCAAGCCTAACTTAAAGCTTGCAATTGGTCACCCCTTAAATACCTACCACTTGACAAAGCAGTCTCTTACTTTAATAATAAATTTCTACAAATCCTAGAACACCATGCCCCCTCCCGGACAGTCAGAACTAAGAGCAAACCTGCACCTTGACTCACTAAGGAGATAAGACAAAACATTCTTCAAAGAAATCGAATTTGGTCTAAATGGAGAAATACTAAAAACCCAGCTGATCATGAAATCTTTAGACAGTTGAGAAATGCTACAAAAAATCAATAGTTCAAGATAAAAAGAACCACTACCATAAGCTCCAGCACGTCCAACATAAAAACTGTCAAAAAGTTTGATCAGGTATAAATAGCCTACTCCACCCAGGGCAGTCCAAAACTCCAACCCCAACTAATTTGACTCAAAATTCTCCCTGCCAAATTGCCAGTTCCTTTAATACATTCTTTGTGGACTCAGTCCAATCATTAGCAAGTACCTTATCACCAGCCAGCATCTCCAACACACTCCCACAAACCGTTTTACCTCCTCCCCTCCAATTACAGCCTGTTCCAACCTCTCTCATCCATACCCAACTTCAAAAACTAAAACCATGTACCCCCTCAGCTGACCTTCTTCCAGCTGAATTTCTGCAAATGGGAGCTGGAGTACTTGCTTACCCTGTCTCTATCTTAATTAATAGAACCATCACAGAATGCACTATACCATCTCTCTGGAAGGTCTCATATATTATACCTCTACATAAGGGAGGAAGCTCAACTGAACTCTCTAATTTCCGTCTCATAGCTCTACTTTCTCCTTTAGCAAAAATCATGGAGAGATGCATTCACCTGCAACTTCTCGATCATCTCCTCCAAAATAATCTTTTAGCCAACTGCTAGCATGGCTTTAGGCCTTTTCATAGTACTACTACTGCACTCCTATCCTTTTCTGACTCAGTTAATAAAAATCAAAACAACAACTTACTCACCTCTGCCCTCTTTCTAGACCTTTCCAAAGCCTTTGACATGATGATTCATCACTTCATGATAGATATGCTTACTTCACTTGCAGTTGACACTCAAGCAGTCAAATGGTTTGAATCCTATCTTAGAAATAGACAACAGGCAGTTCTCTGGGACAACAACCTATAAACCCTACTCCCTATCTCGTAGGGAGTCCCACAAGACTCTTTTTTGGGGCCCCTCCTCTTTTCTATTTTTATAAATGACCTGAATACATCCCTACCTCAGACCACCTGTATTCAGTATGCCAACGACTCGACCCTAATCTGTGCCACAGCATCTTCTGCTGAACTTCAGTCTAACACCCAAAAATAATTTACCTTAGTTGAAAACTGGTTCTCCAAATACTGTCTCCACCTTAACCCAAAAAAAAAAAAAAAACTTCTACTGTTTACCCCTACCCTGAAGTCTTCCTCTATTGATTTCACAATTACATCAAATAATGGCACTGTAATTGTACCAGACTCAACTACTAAACTCTTAGGCATAACAATTGATCATAACCTCAACTTTGACTCACACATAAACTCAACCATCAAATCAGTGAATAGAAAACTGGGATTCCTCTATAGGCTAAAACCATTCCTAACACCTATAGCCAGGACTGCTATTGCCCAAACTCACCTAATTTCCATGCTTCTCTATGCCTCCCCAATTTTTGCAAATCTATCTAAAAATAATCAAAATAAGCTGGCAGCTTCTTACAATAACATTGCCAGATTTGCCACTGGGTCCTCATTTCGTACTCACCATTGTCAAAATCCAAGTAAACTAGGATGGTTGGAACTGCAAAACCAGCTTCTTTTTCAACAACTAACCATCACCCACAAAATCTTCCATCATCCTACAAATACTCCCATTCTCTCTAGCTTGATCAACCCCTATAAAAATTTAAGTACTCTACGCTCAGCCAATAAATTACTAGCTGCATCCCTAAAATCCAGTAACAAATCGGGTGATTCTCTATTTACTAACACCATTGGAATCCTTTGGAATAAACTTCCAAGTAATCTTATATCCCTTTCATCTACTCCTCAGTTCAAAAAGCATCTAAAACCTTCCTTAATTCACAATGGCTGTGTCCATGCATTAATCTTGGCTGAAACTCTTTTTGTCACAACTAACATTTCTTGTTTACTAAGTTTTCTGCTTTAAACTCTGTTGTCAAGTGTCTATTTTGTCTTGTACTTATTATTCTATATACCTAATTATATGTCCTTCCCTCAATGCTGTTTTGTCTTGTACTTATTATTCTATATACCTAATTATATGTCCTTCCCTCATTGCTGTTTCCTTTGTTATGTAATGTAAATAAGCCTAAACTCGTAGGGTTTTTTTTGTTACTATGTATAACCAATTGTTGATTAGTAATCCCTTATGTCTATAGTTACTCATGTATATTAGTTGTATCCAGCTGCTGTGGAGCTTTTCTCCCCAGGCCTCTACTGAAAATGGACATATATCCAGCTAGACTAGCCCAGTCAACAAATGTAAAATAACTAAACAAATAAATAAGTAAATAAATCTCCTGTACCTCCTCCCCCAGAGTCTGTTTGACTCTTTCAGGCACTCTATAAGGGACCTGCCTATTAGGCCTTTGGGGTCCTGTATCCACCTGATACTGCCCCAGGTGGGTGCACTCTGGTTTCCCAGTGGACATGTCCCCAGTTTCCTGCAACACTGCTCAGATTTCTCGAACCTGGGTAGGAGATAGCTGCTGGGACATTACTACCCCTTCCACTGAGGTGTCAGCCTGAGCCTCACTGAGGAGATCAGTCCCCAGATCTCCCTCAGACTCCTCCTGCAATTATTGCAAATGCTCAGCACAAGGGCCTCTCTTTCATGGTAAGGTTTCTTGTTAACATGGTACAATTTGTGCCCCTGCCTTCTGCCTAGCAGTTCTACCATGTAGTTAACATCACATACCTTTCTTGCCACCTTGTAGGGTCCCTCCCAAGCTGTTTGAAGCTTGTTGGGTCTGACAGGAATGAGAACCATTACCTGCTGCCCCACAGCATACTCTCTAGCTCAAATATTCCTGTCATACCACACCTTATTCCTGTCATACCACACCTTTTTCTGCTGTTGGGCTTCTGACAGGTTCTCCTGAGCCAAGCCCATGAGTTCCCTGTGCCTTGTCCTGAGGTTTAGGATGTATGCCACAACAGAATCCTTGTGAGACCCTCACTCACCTTCCCACTCATCTCAAATTAAATCTAGAGGTCCCCCCACCCTATGCCCATACAGCAACTCAAAGGGTAAAAAACCTGTGGATTGCTGGGGAATGCCTCTGTAAGCAAACAAGAGATGGGGCAAATATCTGTCCCACTCCCTCTTAAACTGATCTGCAAATGCCCGTAGCATGGACTTGATTGTAGTGTTTAACCTGGCAACAAGACCATTAGTCTAGGGATGGTAGGGGTGGCCTTACTGTGCTTCATCTCACAGGACTTCCACAGACAAGCCAGCAGGTCTGAAATGAATTTGGCACCTCTATCAGTCAGTATTTCTTTTTAGAAACTTACCCTGCTGAAAATCTCTAACAAAGCATTTGCCACCTTCTCTGCCTCAATGGAGGACAATGCCACTGCCTCAGGGTATCGTGTAGCATAATCCACTACCACTAGTATATACTTTTTCCCTGTGGAACCTGGGGTACTCTGAGGACCCACAATATCCATAGCTACCCTCTGAAATGGCTCCTCAATCACAGGCAAAGACATCAAAGGAGCTCTCACCTTGTCTCCTGCCTTGCCTACCTTTTGGCACTGCCCACAGGTCCTGCAGTACCCTGTTACATCTCTGGAAATTCCAGGCCAATAGAAGTTCTGCATAATACACCTCTTTGTATGTTTTATGCCCGTATGACCTGCAAAGGGAATATCGTGAGCTATGGCTAGAAGCACCAGACGGTAGGCTCTAGGCACTATCAACTGCTGTACTCTCTCACCTTCTAATCCTCCCTCAGGGGTCCACTCTGTGTATAGTAACCCTTTGTCTCAGTATACAGATTCCCCCATTCCTTTAGAATCAGGTGCCTCCCTAGCTCCCTGCCTCAGGCCTTGCAATGTAGGGTCTGAGAGCTGAGCCTGTCTCAATTCTCTCCTTGTAACCCTTCCCAGCTCCCCTTCCACAGGAAGTCTGGCATCTTCTGACAGTGGTGCATCACTGTCAGCCTGGGTACTACAACTTACCTCTACCTTTGCAGTCACTCTGTCCAAGGGGCTATCAGTACCCCCAAGCAGCTGTGGTTCACCTACAGTCTCACTGCTACAGAGTAGCTCCCTTCCTGAAGTAACCACCTCACCTGTCCTGGCTGCAAGTATGCAGTCTGTCTGGGTCTGCCCCAGGCTACTAGACTTACCTGCTTGTCTCCAAGCCTGACTGCATGTAACTGCACAAGCACAGGGTACTGCACTATCAAAATCATTCCCTATCAGGACATCTGCAGGTATATCCTCAAACACACCTACTTGCTGGCTTCCTTTTCTACTCTCCCAGTCAAGGTGAACCCTAGCCAAAGATATTTGGAATGGGATCCTTCCTAAAGCCCTGACTGGAATAGACTGCCCAGACAAGTAGTGCTCCTCTGTAACCATTGCAGGCTTTACAATGGTTATATCAGAGGCTGTGTCTCTCTTGGCAATGGCCTCTTTGCCATTCACTACAATAGGATATGACCTCTGGTGGTAGTGTGGTACCCTTGTTGTCCCAAGACAACCTACTATTGGCATTTTGTCTTTCCCACTTACTAGCTCCCTTACCTTTTGTTCCCCAGTTTGCCTCCGTGGACGCCTGTATGCCACATGGCTCCACTGGTTGCATTCAAAACATTTAACCTTTTCTCCTGGACGTGTACCTGGACTAGTGGCTTCCCCTGCTACTGGTAGATTCTTTTGGGGCAGTCTGGGCTGCTCACCATGGGTTCCTTTAGACCCATGAGCAGTACTGGGGGTCCCTTTCCTGTGCAGGGCTGCCCTGCTGGCCAGGTATAGGTCTCCCTTCTTCTCCATCTCATCTGAAGTAGCACATTGTGTATCAGCTAACCAGATCCTCATGTCCTCAGGCAAAGTGCTAAGGGCTTGTTCCCTCACCAAAAGGTCTGCCAGCCCTTCAAAAGTAGTGACCTGACATCCACTCACCCACCTATGGAAATAAGTGCTCAGTTCAGCAACAAATTCACACACACTTACATCTGCCTTGCGTCTATGCTCACAAAACTTTTTCCTATATGTTTCAATTGTTAGCTTAAACAATTCTAACAAGTGACTTTTAACAGCAGTGTAATCAAAACATGCAACATCAGACATTTTTGACAAAACAGTTACAGCTTTACCATGGAGTAAGGGGGTCAGGAACCATACCCAGAGTATTTGGTGAACACTATACTTTTTGCATACCCTCTCAAACATATGAATGAAATTATCAAAATTATCCCCCTCTTTAAACTGTGGAAGAAATTTACTGACATTTTGTGCTTCTGGGGTCTTGTTACTCCCTTCCCCATTACCTCCATGACTCTGGCGAAGAGTCAGCATTTCCCTCTCATGCCTCCTCTGCCGCTCCTTTTCCTCGGCTTCTATCTCCAAACGCCTGGCCTCCAACTCATGTCTCTTTAGCTCCAGATCGATTTTTAAGTCCTCTGCAGAAAGTTTGAGCTGTCCATTCTCCGAGGGTATTATATCTCCACTGACAGTCTGATTGTCCTCCTGGTTGCTGTTTTCTGATGACGCTGTAACCAAGGCTGCAATCAGGTCTGCCTTAGTCAGGTTTCCATGCACCAGTCCCCTAGCCTGGCACATCTCCACCATCTGGCTCCTTGTCAGCTTTCCATACTCCTCTGCTGACATGCTGCCTGCTCACCCTGACTAACTAAGCTAACAAAAGAAATAAAACAATTGTGATTTGAACTCTTTATTCACTGCGTGGTTGATTTAGAGTACAAAACACATTCAAAGCTCACTGTACACAAGCTACAGGAATTCACTCTGCCCACACCACTACAAGTGAATTAGTATATGCCAACCAATTAATATGTGGTGTGGATATCCCACCCCTGCCAAACAATTAATATGTGATGCCCGTGCCCTGGCCCAGCAGTCAAGGAGCCTCAATCCTCACCACTAACACCAGTGAGGGGGGTCTCATATAGGAGGAAAATATAACAAATACACACAGTAAAGTGCAATTTCCCTTAAGAGCACACAGAGATCACAGTCAGTCCAGGGCTGGTCTCTCTCTTGCTCTCCATGTCCCCAATAAGACTCCCCACTGGCACAGCTATAGGGTCCAGATCTCAGCCAACTGGACAAGCTAAAACCTCCAACACCCTCTCTGTCCAACCAGTGCTTTGTGTCTCTGCCCATGTAGCTGACACACACACACACACACACACACACACACACACACACACACACACACACACACACACACACACACACACAAACTTTGAGAAGAGTTTATACAACCACACAGACACTCCTGGGGAAGGCTGGCACAGGCTCTCCAGCTGTGCCCCTTTTTCCCAGACTATACAGTAGTATCAGCTGCCACCACCTGCTAATATTTATCAGCTACTCAAAGGCCCTTAAAAGGGTGTCCAATTATTACTGTGCAATATTATTATCCAACTGGCAAGTGTGACTAAACAGTCAAGGCTTATTAGAGTGACTTGGTACAGGATCACTATATACATGCAAAGTACTATAGAACTTAAATTATCTCTATACAAAACAGCCACAGTTAAAAGGGTTTAAAATATTTAATAATAAATAAGTAAAAACACAAGACAATACTTTTTACTACACAGTGCTAGTCAGTAGTTCAGAGATCACAGAGAAATACTTAAAATAATTCAGTAGTACAGTTCTGACATTACAGAAAAACACTTAGTCTAATCGTTCTAGTTTCTAGCTATTTCTAAGGGAAAACACAAGTCTAAGATAAACTTACACATAGAGCAAAGGCAGAGTGCTGATGAGTTGGATGGTCAAGTCAAAAATGCTTAATGCTCTCTGATTCTCTCTGTTTTCAAAATCACATTCCTGGTTCACATTACATCATTTTTCACACTTCCCTGGGTTCCCAGGCTAACAGAAACTACATTTACAGTCTTAACATCTCATTTTGTTATCTTGCAACTGGTCAAGAAGCAGAGCAATAACAAAATACATTTGCATGTTTAAATCTAGCAATTTAACTCTTGGTTAAAACAGTAGAAAGGATGTCTTCATTTAGACATTTCGGTTTAGATCAAAGGGTCACAACATTCTTTACTTGGTCAGCTTTCTGCCGGCATGGTGCACTGTTGTTGCATTTATTTGCAGTTCCACATCTAACAGCAGTCATTTCACATTTAGGGGACAAACCTGTGGCTTCTATTAATATGTACAAATGACAGAAGTATCTACAAAATTCTGTCGGGATTGGCTGGCAGCCTTCATCTGTCTTCACCCAATCTTCACAGACTACTTGCTTTGTTTTGTTTTTCCCTTCAATATTGCACTTTTGTGGTTATTTTCCATGTTTTTCTATGGGTCAGGCAAGCCTGATGAACTTCATTATTAGATGGGTCAGTTTCCAGCATGTTTGTAAAGTGATCTAGTGCTTGGATCGGTTTTCCTGTAGAATGTTGTCCAGTCAATTGCCCCCTCAATTTTTGGTAGTGTGATTGGATTTTTGAGTGAAGTTATTATATTTAGTTGTGTGTGCAGAATAAAGAGGTCAGCATTTAAAGTTTTCAACCCAGTGTAATAACTCAGTGACAAGCAGCCAACAGTGCATAAATATTCCTCCAGGAATAGCTTCTTGGTGCTTACACGGTCGGAGTATGTATAATCCTTCGTGTCTCTCTAAGCACGGGAATGTGCATTTACATTGCATACTCATTTCATTTATTGCCAAGTAATTTATTAGAGATAATTCCTGTGGTCCTTTCCCATTTATCATGGATTATTTTAAATTTTATTTGTTTAATTTTTGCTTTTTTTTTTAGTGGTTATACGATTTCTTTACTAGGATATTCCTATTGTTTATAGTTATTGTCCAAGTCCAATTTAGTCAGCAGAATTTTTAATTTCTGGTTGTTTAGGCTATTGTTTCATATTTTCAATGCTTCTGGTTATATCCTTGCATTTTTAAAGAATATCCCATATTGAGATGACATTGCCATTGGACAGTAGGTAAGATTACCAAATGATGGGGCTTTCTTGTGTTAAACAGTTGACAAAGTCTGTATTTTTAAGAGCAGCAGATCAAATTTCCACTGAGTGGTTAGAGGATAAATTGTAGTCCATCTGTATGTGAGCATAATCATAGAGTGGTCACTAACAGACTTAGTCCCGATATCTGAATCCAGTACCATGTTATTAGCAGGCTTACTGACCAACCAGCAATGTAATCTGCTGACAACTTCCAGGGTATAAATATAATCAAGTTGGTTGGGATGAAACAATCTCTATATATCTGTTTGTTGGCTGTCTTCTAAAAAGCATTTAAATTATTTTGAGATCTTGGGGAGATGAACTGTTTCTACAGGTAGCCTAGTGAATGAAAGTTCTATCTTGTCATTAAAGTTACCTCCAATCATATGCCAGCTGGGGGATTTATAAACCGGTTTAATTGCTTTGCCAGAATGTATAACAGCTGTTGAAACATCATTACTGGATCCATAAAAATTAGCTAAAGTTTGGGGCCAATGATTACTGTGACCAGCCAATATCCTTTATCATCTTTCATACATAGTTACTAGGCATGTGGTACAGGAAATCACTGAGGAGGCTAGCCCAGGTTCCCAATTGCCCCCAAACATTGTCTGGTTACGTGACCTGCTCAAGGTCACACAGCAGGCAAATGAAGACTGACAGAATCAAACTCTGTACCATAGGTAGCAGTTTGTTTAAGAGCTGATAACTTTAATTGTTTGGGCCAATTGCCAGACTTTCAGGGTATGTTGAACTGACCAGTTAAGGGTGTGATTAATTACTATGGTTAGTCTATGCTTGGAGGATGAGGAAGTGGAGAATAGTTTATTACATTAATTTTAAGAATGCCTAAGTTTCTATTTCCACGTTAGCTTAGTTTCTTATAATACTACTATTTGTGCTTTCTTCTTCTTCTTCTTTTGGCTTTTTCCCAGTTAGAGGTCGCCACAGCAGATCACCTGTCTGCTCATGATTGGCAGTGGAGTTTTTACAGTGTTGAGTTGCCAGCCCGGTGCCCAACCTTCCATGGAAGACACATACATGCACACATTCACACCTAGGGCCAATTTAGAGTATCCAATCCACCTACAGCATGTCTTTGGGATGTGGGAGGAAACCAGAGCACCTGAAGGAAATCCACATGACCACAGGGAGGACATGTAGACTCTGCACAAAAGGCACCCCAGCCGAGGATCGAACCGGAGAACCTCTTGCTGTGAGGTGGCAATGCTAACCGCTGCACCACTGCGGCCACCCACTACTATTTGTGCTTTGACTTTCTTAATTATGCTAAGAATTGTATTGGCTTTGATGGCTGTTGAAACTCTCTTTATATGCCAGGATGCCAAATTAATTTAATTTTGATTATTCTGAATGGGGTAATCTGAGGTATCAGTGAAGGAATGCAGGATACATCTTATTTTGGATTTCTTAATATAAGCCAAAGTTTGTGGGAGACGAGAATTGATAATAAGGGATTAGAACTATCTATAAAAGAATTAAGGTGATATGAAAAACATGAATAAGAAGTATATACACAAACTAAGGAAGGAGCTAAGCACCAAGCAAGAGAGTAAAGCTGAGAGCTTACAATGACAAAAGTTTTATATAATGCCTGTATATATTACCAACCAAGAATCAAGTAAGTAGGAATATTTATTACAAGTACTACAAAAAAGTTGCTGTTATCACTGAGACAGAAATCAATGATAGATATGATTTACTTCACACTAAATGTAATTAGAAACATACTAAATACTGTGTGTGTGTGTGTGTGTGTGTGTGTGTGTGTGTGTGTGTGTGTGTATGTATGTGTGTGTTCACTTTTGCAATCTTTATATAGATGTTTTTAACCAGTAAAAAGAAAAAAATACTAAGTTCATGGGTAGACCTTTGAGTAGCTTAGCCCACTTTCTCAACTGCTCTAAGGCACTGTCTGATTAAGTGACTTGCTTAAGTTCACACAGTAGGCATGTGAAGGCTGAGGGAATCAAACATTGTCCCACAGGAAGTAGCTTGGTAACAGCTCACAGTCTTAATGCTTCTGTGCTAACTGCCAAACGAACATTTAATTTGAGCTAATGTTTGTAACTAACCAGTGAAATCAGCATTAGTATAAAATAGTCACAAGTACCAAGCAAACCACAATA
This sequence comes from Protopterus annectens, assembly GCF_019279795.1. NCBI lineage: Eukaryota > Metazoa > Chordata > Ceratodontiformes > Protopteridae > Protopterus > Protopterus annectens. Next base: position 1,687,295,107 of record NC_056728.1, read on the forward strand.
TGCATAATAGTAACAAGTTTTGCTTATTGTATATTCCTGCCAGAATTTCTATACAAAGCCAGATGAGGTCATAAAACTAGTCAACCAGAAAATGACAAATTTTGAGGAGAAGAAGATTATAGCTTTGGTGCATGCAGGAAAGACAAGGGATTTAAGGGATTGGGGGGGGGGTAACTATTAGCTATAGCCAAATATGGACAGAAATGAAGGAAAATATGCAGTCACTGTGGCTAATGAGAAAGAAATCCCTCGTGTAATCATCATCATCATCTTCTTTCGGCTGTTCCCGTTAGGGGTTGCCACAGCGGATCACCTGTTTCCATTTCTTCCTGTCTTCTGCATCTTGCTCTGTCACACCAACCACCTGCATGTCCTCTCTCACTACATCCATAAACCTTATCTTAGGCCTTCCTCTTTTCCTGTTGCCTGGTAGCTTCATCCTTAGCATCTTTTTCTCAATGTACTCCGCATCCCTTCTCAGCACATGTCCAAACCAATGTAATCTTGCCTCTCTGGCTTTGTCTCCAAACCTTCCAACCTGGACTGACCCTCTAATATACTTATTCCTAATCCTGTCCATCCTCGTCACACCCAGTGCAACTCTTAACATCTTTAACTCTGCCACATCCAGCTCAAACTCCTGCCTTTTTGTCAATGCCACTGTCTCCAACCAATATAACATAGCTGGCCTCACCTTCCCTTTCACTCTTACAGGTACTCATCTATCACAAATCACTCCTGACACTGTTCTCCACCCACTCCATCCTGCCTGTACTCTCTTCTTCACCTCTCTTCCACACTCACCATTACTCTGTACTATTGACCCCAAGTATTTAAACTCATCCACCTTCGCCACCTCTACTCCTTGCATCCTCACCATTCCTCTATCCTCCCTCTCATTCACACACATATATTCTGTCTTAGTCCTGCTGACCTTCATTCCTCTTCTCTCTAGAGCATATCTCCATCTCTGCAGGGTCTCCTCCACCTGTTCCCTACTCTCACTACAGATCACAATGTCATCTGCAAACATCATAGTCCATGGGGACTCCTGTCTGATCTCGTCTGTCAACCTGTCCATCACCATTGCAAATAAGAAAGGCTCAGAGCTGATCCTTGATGTAACCCCACCTCCACCTTAAACGCATCCGTCACTCCCACCGCAGACCTCACCGCTGTCACACTACCCTCGTACATATTCTGTACCACTCTTACATACTTCTCTGACACTCCTGATTTCCTCATACTATACCACAACTCCTCTCTAGGCACCCTGTCATATGCTTTCTCCAAGTCACAAAAACACAATGCAACTCCTTCTGACATTCTCTGTACTTCTCCATCAACACTCTCAGAGCAAACATCGCATCTGTAGTGCTCTTTCCCGGCAGGAAACCATACTGCTGTTCACTTGATCATCACATCCCTTCTTAACCTAGCTTCAACTACTCTTTCCCATAACTTCATGCTGTGACTGATCAATTTAATCCCTCTGTAGTTACTACAGCTCTGCACATCACCCTTATTCTTAAAAATTGGTACCAAACACTTTTTCTCCATTCCTCAGGCATCCTCTCACTTTCCAAGATTTCATTAAACAAGCTGGTTAAAATCTCCACTGCCATTTCACCTAAACACCTCCATGCTTCCACAGGTATGTCATCTGGGCCAACAGCCTTTCCATTCTTCATTCTCTTCATAGCTATCCTTACTTCCTCCTTGCTAATCCATTGTACTTGATGATTCACTATCCCTACATCATCCAACCTTCTCTCCCTCTCATTCTCTTCATTCATCAACCCCTCAAAGTACTCTTTCCATCACCTCAACATACACTCCTCACTTGTAAGTATGTTTCCCTCATTATCCTTTATCACATTTACCTGCTGCACATCTTTCCTAGCTCGGTCCCTCTGTCAAGCCAATCGGTACAAGTCCTTTTCTCCCTCCTTAGTGTCCAACCTTTCATACAACTCTTCATGTGCCTTATCCTTAGCCTTTGCCACCTCTCTCTTTGCCATGCACCTCATCTCCTTATACTCCTGTCTACTTTCTTCATCTCTCTGACAATCCCACTTCTTCTTTGCCAACCTCTTTGCCTGTATACTCTTCTGTACTTCCTCATTCCACCACCATGTCTCCTTGTCGTCCTTCCTCTGTCCCGATGTGATACCAAGCACCTTTCTAGCCGTCTCCCTTACTAGCTCTGCTGTAGTTACCCAGCTATTTGGTAAGTCTTCACTGCCACCCAGTGCCTGTCTTAACTCATCCCTAAACTCCACCTCACAATTACCCTTTTTCAATTTCCACCATTTGATCCTTGGTGCTACCCTCACACTCCTCCTCCTCTTCTTGATCACCAACGTCATCCTACAAACCACCATCCTATGCTGACTAACTACACTTTCTCCGGCCACCACTTTACAGTCTCCAATCTCCTTCAAACTGGCCCTCCTACATAAGATATAATCCACCTGTGTGCATTTTCCTCCACTGTTGTATGTCACCCTATGCTCCTCCCTCTTGTTAAAATACGTATTCACCACAGACATATCCATCCTTTTCGCAAAATCCACTACCATCTGACATTCTGCATTCCTTTGTTTAACACCATACCTACCCATCACTTCCTCATCCCCACTGTTCCCTTCACCAACATGCCCATTTAAATCTGCTCCAATAACCACTCTCTCACCCTTGGGTACAGTCATCACCACTTCATCCAATTCTCTCCAAAATTTTTCTTTCTCATCCATTGCACACCCAATTTGTGGAGCATATGCACTAACAACATTAATCATTACACCGTCAATTTCCAGCTTCATAAACATCACTCTATCCGACAACCTTTTCACCTCCAAAACACTCTTTGCATACTGTTCCTTCAGAATAACTCCTACGCCATTTCTCCTCCCATCCACACCATGATAAAACAATTTGAACCCACCTCCGATACACCTAGCCTTACTCCCCTTCCATCTGGTCTCTTGCACACACAATATACCAACCTTCCTTCTGCCCATCACATCAGCTAGCTCTCTCCCTATACCAGTCATACTGCCAACATTCAAAGTTCCGACCCTCACTACCACAGTCCTAGCCTTTCTCCTCTCTTCCTGCCTTCAGTCATGCCTTCCGCCTCTTCTCCTCCTTCAGGCAACAGTAGCCCAATTTCCGCCAGCACCCTGTTGGCTAACAGTATTGGTGGCGGTCGTTGTTAACCCGGGCCTCGACTGATCCGATATGGAAGTATTAACTGGTGACTGCATGAAAAGATTTGGCGAAGTTTTACGCCGGATGCCCTTCCTGACGCAACCCTCCCCATTTATCCGGGCTTGGGACCGGCACAAAGAAATGCACTGGCTTGTGCATCCCCAGTGGCTTGGTTAAATCCCTCATATAATACATCTTCAATATGCTCCATGCTGGAAGGCATTCCAGTAAGTAATCATCATGGACTGATCCTTAATCAAGTTTGTAGAATACTATTTACTGTTTTGTGGTTGTTGTTATTGTTTGTGGTGTTGATTTTAAACTGTGAGCTTTGGCTGACTAAGACCTGTATGCTATCAACTGAATGCATAAGTGAAGCTTAGTAACTTTTATCTGCACTTTTATCAAATAATACACGATTTAAAGTAATTTGTTTGTGTTGCATTAAGGAATATCTAGCTGGAAGCTGTGACTCTGTTTTTCATTAGTACAAGTGGTATTTTCAGTTAAGGCTTGTTAAAAAACCTGCATAGCCAGTGATAGTGGGGGTAGTTTCCTTCATTGTTATTCAGTTTCTGTCTTATACAAGTGGTACAGTGAATTATCTTATGTTTAAACTGTGAGCTTTGGCTGGCTAAGACCTGTATGCTATCAATTGAACGCATAAGTGAAGCTAAGTAACTTTTATCTGCACTTTTATCAAATAATACACGATTTAAAGTAATTTGTTTGTGTTGCATTGAGGAATATCTAGCTGGAAGCTGTGACTCTGTTTTTCAGTAGGTTCCTGCCCACCCTCCCTGTTTTGTCTTGGTGTTGATCTTGGTGGCTTTGAAACTGCCCGCCCCTCTTGTAAATTTGCACTTGGATACTCCTCCTGGGCCCATCTCATTTGCTCACTCAAAAAAAAAAAAAAAAAAATGTATCTGCTTTTACTGTATTTGTGTTTCTTCCTACTTTATTTTGCTTTTGCGTCATCTTAAATGTACTCAATTGTATTTATTACTGCTTGGTGTAACTCACTCTAAGCCTTTTAGTTTAAGCACTTGGGCTTCAGACCAGTTGTTTTACATTAAGAAGGTTTGTGGTCTGCACTGTAGTGGCAGGACAGGTAGCTTACATCCTTCTAAGTTGGGAACTGCTGATTGAGGGGTCAGTGTTTGTTATTCTAAAAGTGTTTTAATTCTGGTTTAAGCACTTGGGCTTCAGGGCAGTTATTTTACATTAAGAGGGTTCGTTGTCTGCACTCTTGTGGGAGGAGAGGCTGGACTCTGCCCTTCTGAGCTGGGAATTTCTGGTTAAAGGCTTATAGTGCCTGCATATTTGAACTGCTTATTACTGAAATTGGTACACCTTGTTTGCTATAGCATAGACTAGATCCAGGCCTGCTGAATCTAGCTTTGTTTGTATAACTTGAGCACTAATCCAGGCATTCTTTAAAGTACTCAATTGTATTTATTACTGCTTGGTAGTAACTTGATTAAAGTGTAGCTATCATTCTAAGTCTTTTGGATTAAGCACTTGGGCTCAGACCAGTTGTTTTACATTCGGAAGGTTTATGGCCTGCACTGTGGTGGCAGGACAGGTAGCTTACATCCTTCTAAGTTGGGAACTGCTGATTGAGGGCTCAGTGTCTGTTATTCTAAAAGTGTATTAGTTCTGGTTTAAGCACTTGGGCTTCAGGCCAGTTGTTTTACATTAAGAAGGTCCGTGGTCTGCACTCTTGTGGGAGGAGAGGCTGGACTCTGCCCTTCTAAGCTGGGAATTTCTGGTTAAAGGCTTATAGTGCCTGTATATTTGAACTGTTTCTTACTGAAATTGGTACACCTTGTTTGCTGTAGCATAGACTAGACCCAGGCCTGCTGAATCTAGCTTTGTTTGTATGCTTGTTTGCTTGTTATTTCTCTGAAACGTTAATTCCACCTAAAACGTGGCTTTTCAGCACTTCTGTGGATCCCTAGTGATATCTGCATTGCTTACTGTACTTATTTCCTTGTTTCACTTGAAAGAAAGTTACTGTTTGTCATATTTGCATTTAAATTACCTGTAACCCATTGCATTTAAGTTACCTGGCACTTGCTCACTAAAGCAATTATATAAGTCAGCACTAAAAAATTAAAAGCACTACACCCTCACAAACTCCCCTTGAGTACCTTATTCCCCATTGGCCCTTTTTTCAATTATAAAGGAATTCCCAATGCTATTCTAGCATGTCCAAAGGTCAGTTGTCAATCTCCTCTCTGGTCCAGCTGGTGAATCTGGGAATCTTGAGGCAATGTTACAACTGCCTCATGTACACAGACAACCCTCTCCTCCTCCCAACAAATTCCAACACATGTGAGAGATGCAACCATATAGCCAAACTGGAGGCTAAGCTCTCTCAACTCAGTACTGGTGTAACCAGTCAGGAGGAGAAGGAAACCACACTCACTACAATTCCAGTCTCACATAGACCTACCACGACAGCAAACCAAACACATAAACACACAAAAACATACTCAGAGGCTCTAAATAAAAATCTGCCTAAGCAGCAGAGACCTCCAAAGCAGACACCCAAGCAACTGCTACCCCAAAACAAAACACGTGCAACACATAGCTCACAAAGCCAGTGTGCCGAACAGTCACAGCCCTTAAGGCTAAACAACACACCTGATACACTTGTAATAGGTGACTCTATCATCAGGCACACTGACCAGGCTGAACAAGGAGAAGGTCACGGTGAGCTGCCTGTCGGGCGCTAGGATCCGCCACATAACACAAGCACTCAGGTTACTCCAAGGCAAGTACAAATATGACTCCGTCATTGTCCATGCTGGTGTGAATGACCTGAGACGTACCTCCGTGGACTACATGAAAAGAGACATAGAGGAGCTCTCTGAGCATGTAACCCAGGCTGGTATGACCCTGATCTTGAGTAGCATCTTACCCTCACCAAGAATGATGCCACAATATGAAGACAAGATGATTAATTTCAACAATTGGCTTAAGTATTGGTGTCATTCAAAGGGGATCCAATGCCTGTCAGCCTGGGATGACATGCTCGACAAGCCACGATGCTTCGCTAGGGATGGCTTGCACCTGTCACCCCTGGGCTTTCGGATATTGGCAAAGGCTCTTGCTACCCCCATAGTGCCTTTTTTAGGCAAGGCTCAAAAGACAAACCCACCTCCATAGGTATCACAAGGGATAAGAAACTAAGAATAATGCTACACAACGCCAGAAGTCTAAATCTCAAGATGCATGCACTCGAAACTCTCCTTAGCATGGAGAACATTGATATCTGTGCAGTAATAGCAACCTGGTTCAAGGCTCCCGAGAGCACCCCAGCGCTACCAGGTTATACCTCATACCATGCTTTTCGGCCCCAAAACTTGGACCGAACCAGAAAAGGAGGGGGAGTATCAATATTTGTCAAAGATACCCACACCTCCAGGTTGGTGGCACAGCACGAAGCATCAGAGACTATCCGTGTGCAACTAACAGTGGGTAAAACTGCCTTCCAGTTTATAGCCTGCTACAGACCACCCTCCCAAACCCAGGAACCCCACTCGGCCTTCCTGAGAACACTGGAAAATATGAAGGTCTCTCCAAACACCATTATATTGGGCAACTTCAACTACCCAAACATAGACTGGGAGCATTACTCTAGCTCCAACACCATAGCTCCAAGGTTCCTAGAATTTATAAACTCAAATGCTATGGAACAACTTGTTACCACTCCCACAAGAGGGGAAAAGATACTGGACCTGATCATCACCAACATGGGGACTCTATGCTCCAGACCAGAAGCATATCCCTCACTGGTAAGATCAGACCATAAACTAATCTCACTGGATATTCACATCCCGACCCCACCCCCTGCCCAGAAAACCACAGTGAAAAACTTCTCTAAAGCAAATTTCACACTCCTCAAAACCGAGGTGGAATCCTTCAAAGACCCCGGGCCTGTGGTAAATACGGCCCAGACCGCAGAATCCTTTATAAACGCATTCTATGAACACATTCAAGAATGCATGGATCATGCAATCCCAAATAAAACCAAGACCCAATCCTCCAAAGGCAGACGTCCTGTCTGGTGGACCCCAGCCATAAACAAACTATACAATAGAAGGAGGAAGCTACTACATGATAGAGCAAAATCCCAGAAAGGGAAGGCATCTCTGATCAGTGTTAGCAAAAAACTACGGGCACTCATAAAATTGTCTAAGGCCAGCTTCGAGAGAAAAATTGTACAGGGCACTAAGGATAATCACAAGGCTTTCTTTAGTTATGTTAGGAACCTGGGTGGGAATTCCCAGATATGCTCAGAATTAGTCCAAAATGACAAAAAATACACCGAACCCACAGACATTGGCAACATCCTAGCTGACAGGTTCAGCGCAAACCCCCCCCCCCCACCAAAAGGGCAAATATCTGTCCTAGCAGAGTGCTACCCCCCCTGACATCTCAGATGCTCAGGTAAGAGCCGCCCTCTCCAAAGCAAAAAACACAGCATCAATGGGACCAGACGGTGTCCCGGGCTGCGTCCTACATGAACTCCAAGAAGAGCTAAACCCAAACATAAAACTACTGTTCAGTCTCAGCCTTACCACAAGATATGTACCCAAAGAGTGGCGTACAGCAACAGTGGTCCCTCTCCACAAAGGTGGTGCCTCAACTGATCCTGGAAACTATCGCCCCATAAGCCTGACTAGCTTGGTCTGCAAAACTGTGGAAAGGATCATCATGGACCTCATAAATAAAGATATTGGGGACCTACAGACACTAGATCCTACCCAGTTCGGCTTTGTTAAGGGCAGATCCTGCCTCTTAAACCTGGTTGATTTCTTTGAAACAGTCACCAAGGCCATTGACGAGGGGAAGGTGGTCCACACAGCCTACTTGGACCTCGCAAAAGCCTTCGATACAATACCCCATTCCGGCATTATAGATAAGCTCACCAGCTTAAATGTAAACCCCTATGTCACTAGATGGGTTGCAAACTGGCTCAAGGACAGAACCCACATGGTTAGAATTGCTTGAGCCATGTCAGACTCCAAACCAGTTACAAGTTGCGTCCCACAAGGCTCAGTCCTGGGACCTCTCTTGTTCGGTATATATTTCTCAGAGGTACAGGCCAACACGGAAGGACTGTGGCTGACCAAGTTCGCAGATGACTGCAAACTGGGCGCCATAATCAACTCTCCAGCCGACACAAGCATCCTCCAAAAGGGCCTCATAGAAACAGACAACTGCTGCCAGAGCCATGGCCTCAAGCTAAATGCCAAAAAGTGTATAGTCATCCCCTTTGGCAAAAACAAAGTGCCCACAAATTACCAAATAGGTGGTAATCCATTAAGTACGGAAGAAGTAATTAGGGACCTGGGGACCCAAGTTGATAGCAATCTCTCATTTGACAACCACGTGGCCAAAGTGGTTAGAAAAACATTTTATATAGCCCACCTAATCATGAAGGGATTCACATCTAGATCAGGGGAGGTCATCGTGCCTCTTTACTCATCCCTCATCAGGCCCATAATTGAGTACAATGCCCCTTTTGGGATGTACCTTACCAGACACCCGCAGCAACTGGAAAGACCCCAAAAGTACCTCACCAAGAGGATCAAAGGGCTCAAACAGATGCCATATGCTGCCCGGTTAAAGAAACTCCAGCTCTACTCAGTGGCATACCGCCTGCTCAGAGGCAATCTGTGCCTGACGTATAAAGCCATGTCCAATCCGGAATTAATGGACATGCTGCACCTCAGAAAATCCAAATCCCATCGAGCTACGAGCTCGAGACTTGAACCTCAGCACTGAAATAAATAGGACATGGCTGGAGGGACAGATTCATAACCCAGAGGCTCCCTTCACTCTGGAATAAAATCCCAGTCCAGGTTAGGCAGAGTCCCTCATTGACTCTCTTCAAGAGGAATCTGGATGAGTGGATGGGGGATCGTAGGTTTACCCCGGGTATCACTTCTGTGTCACTGTTAGACAGAGGCACAGTATACTAACCTCGAAAAAGGGCATAGCAAAATTAATTTAAAATGGGTGGCGAAAGCCAAACACACTCTGGCTAGGCTTATAAATGCCCTAGGGCAGATAGCCTAGTATGAACCTATGAACCTAAAAGTAAACTAATTTTGATTATATATATGTGTTTGTGGGTTAAGACTATAATTGTCATGATGTGAGAACTTAGAGATAGATCATTAATGCACTCAAATAAGTAGTTCCATGCAGTTAGGGCAAAGCATTTGTGTTTCAGTATTTTCCTTTTTCAAAATATCATTGTGGAACCTGAGCAGTTGCATTGCTTAGCAATGATTTTTGCAGAGCAGTTTTGTCTGAAACTTTATCAACACCCCTCCATGCACAGAGTATGTCAGTAGAGAAGCACCTAAGTTGGAATATGGTGGGTTATGTTTTTATAATGGGCTTTACACCATGTTACTTGGCATGTTGTCTTTTTGTTATGCCACAAGTGTCATGCTACATAATTCTGTGCACATCACAGACCATCCCTGTGTCACTCCTTCCCTGCTTACATTGATAAATGTCCCTTAGCTTTGTCACATACTTTATTACTGACACACTAGTATTTGCACTAGTATTTTGTTACTCTTTTGTAACATGTAATATGAAACTTGCAATATTTGGAGCTTTTTTCCCTGGGCCTCCACTGAAAACAGACTCTTTATGGCCCAGTGGACTTCCCCGGTCATCAAACTTAAATAAATACAATAAATAAATATTTGCACTACACACAGTTGATCTTATCCAGTGTATCCTTACATGTCTTCAACTTCCTGCACTGCTTGGTTCACTAATATTTGGCTTTTTTGTGAAACTTTACCTCCCTAATGCATACTAAAGGATGCCCTCACTAAATCACACATCCATTTCTTTATTCCATAAGGCTTACAGTGTCAGCATTAGGAGTAGCATACTAAAAATTTAGAAGGAAGTGCAGTATTCCTTAAGAGTCCATCCAAACTGCTATCTTCTTCTTAAAGCTTTTACCAGTTAGGGGTCGCCACAGCGGATCACCTGTCCGCTCATGATTGGCAGTGGAGTTTTACAGTGTCGAGTTGCCAGCTCGGCACCCAACCTTCCACAGAAGGCACATACATGCACACACTGACGCCTAGGGTCAATTTAGAGTGTCCAATCCACCTACAGCATGTCTTTGGGATGTGGGAGGAAACTGGACACCTGGAGGAGACCCATGCAACCACAGGGAGGACATGCAGACTCCACACAGAAAGCACCCAAGCCAAGGATCGAACCAGAGAACCTCTTGCTGTGGGGCGACAACGCTAACCGCTGTACCACCGTGGCCACCTCCGAACTGCTATCTAAGGTCTAGATTAAAATTACTCTCTGTAGGTAAAACAACAAGCAGAATGCTATTAGTTATTTTATTGTTAGTTTGATTAATTGGTTAATAACAACTTGAGGCTGGGTTCAGTTTTATATTTGTGTGCAGCTGGAAAGCATGATTTTTACTCTATTACATGTTTGACCAGGTTAGCGAGATGCAGTGTTGCTACAAACATGATTTTTGGTGAAGATAGTGCTGAGTGTCTGATGGCCTCTTCTCAACATGCAGGTGGAGTAACGGCCCAGTATTGTATAGTACTGCAGTATTCATTACTTGGTAGGAAGCAGGTAGATGGCACTAAGTATAAAGAGTTTGCCTGTGACATAACTGAGCATCCAGACCTTACAAGCTTAGGAGAGTGTGGGGGATAACACTGCATGCCAATATACAGCTAATGCAAAAAATAAGGAAAAATACTTCACACCTACATCATGGTGCTGCTTTTGGGCTCCCAGTCCTTATTGCTATTGTGATTCAGCTCTGATAGCCTACAAGACTTTCACCCCATCAGGGTAAAGCCTACTTAGTAATATGTTTATATAAATATTGTCTCACCAGCAGGGTGGATATGGTCAGTATTGTGGCCAACAACAGTAGATACAGTCAATTTGATATATTAAAACTGCATAGTTCTATTTGTGAATAGCATCCCTCCCTAAAATCAGTTTTACTTTTTATTTTATTTTTACAGACAGTATCCTTATCTTTGGCTTACTATCAGAACATGTATTGATATAGTACATTGTGTTTCATCATCATTTTGTTGTTGTAATGGAACATTTGATAGGTTTAAGTACAAGATGGGGTTTTGGATCCATATGCTTATATAAATTTACAGGCTTTATACTTTAACCGGCATGCATGTATCTAACAGTTACACTTTGTTCCATATGCAGTAGAAAATTGCCTGGTGTTACTGAAGCTGAAAGGAAAATTGTTAGTGAAAGGAAGAAAGTTGTTTTGCAAGCCATCAAAAATGTACTTAAAAGTCAAACTTTGGAGGTAAGTTTTTCATCTGTGCCTCTGCATTAATCTGTGGTATACATGTAAATATACTGTTTTAATGAACTGTACTTTGAAATCTTGCTTTAACTTGGTGGTCCCATTAATCTGTATGAATGTTATCTCCTTTCATTCTTTCTATTTATTAGTATACACTTTGTCATGTAGGTTTGAAAATATATGTTGCATACCTTTCAACTGTCCAGATTTTCCCAAAATGCCCATATTTTGATACATATTTTGTTCTGTTCCTGATATAATTTATGGGTTTCTAACAAATCACTGGGATTGTTATCATTAAATAATGAGTTTCAGATTTCATGTCCTTTAGAAAATGCATGCTAACACAAAACCTGCTGTTCTAGCAAAGTTCTAAGTTTATAATAGCCATAAATAGAATTCTGACTCTATTTTGGGCCTATGTCTCATGATCTTTGGCTTTGTCCAGATTTATTTATCTAAGAGGTTGAGAAGTATGATATGTTGTCTTCCTTTATTTTTACTTTATCTGTTTTATGTGACTATTATCTCTTTCCAAGATGCTCACCAAGCTCCTGGTCTTAAAGCTTTTAATTTCAAAACAGATTTATCTGAAGTAGTTACTTCATTTGATCTGCAACCTGTGGGTGTCGGATCCGACCTCAGATCCGATCCGGCAGCTTTCCAAGCTCAAAGATCCAAGCTCCTAGCTCCTCCCCCTACCCATAATCCCCTACTACCAACCACATTACCTCAAATCGTTTTTTGCCGCGGCTGAAGAAATTTCCTTGTGAAGAGCTCCTGGCTGGGTGAGATCATTGCTAGTTTTAAACCAACTTTTTCAATCAAAGTTGTCGTTGTGTGTGTTAGTTCCCTTTTCTGCTTCTTGTGCTAGTTTTGGTCCCTTTTATGTTAAATTAATTACTAGCTTATCTTCACTCCCCTCCCCCTCCTAGTGTTTGGGTGTGTGTGAATGATGTCTGAAGGGCCTAAGGCCATTTTTTCAAAGTGTACTGAGTGTGGCCACAAGCTTTCTCCAGCTGATGGCCACACTCAGTGCGTTTTGTGCCTCCTGGGCAAGCCATTTGTCAGAGGCCTGCCAGATTTGCGCGGCCTTTAACCCCCGGGCACTTCGGTATAGGAAGAACAAGCTGATCCTGGTGGGAAAGCTCCCCCAGGAGTCGGCTTCTTCTTCCTCTCCCATTCAGGCTCCAGCTGCTTCGACAGCTTCGGCGCCGTCTATCCCCTTAGCTCTACCCGGGACTCAACCTCCCTCATCGGGTTTGAGCTCTGGGGAAACTAGTGCCTCTTCTCTTAAAGAAAAGAGGCACAGGGATAAGGAAGGACATAAGTCCCACAAAAGGCGGGCCGAATCTCATCCTTTGGCTCCGCCAGCAAAACTTCTTAAGTCTCCCTCGAGGGTCTCCGGATCCCCCTCCTCTCAGCGCCGTTCGCCCTGTTTTTCACTGGAGCCAGAGGAGGAGGATAGGTCTCCCTCGAGATTTTCAAGGCGGCCCTCCAGGCCCGCCTCTACTACTTCATCTAGGTCGACCCAAAGCATCTCCGAAGCGGATATGGATCGGATGATGCGTCAGTTCTTACAGACCCAAATGCAGATGGGGATGCTCTTGCCTCCCCCCCTCTGGGGGGGAGTGCAGCCCCCATATTTGCCCTGATCACTCCTTCTCCGACTCATTTTTGGGTCCCTGAGTCATCGGATCCAGGACTTTTGGACCCGGGGAATTGTCGGCGCCAATAGCGGTGGTTTCTTCGACGCTGACTATACCTTCAAGCTTGTCGGACCCGAGCTCTCGGGGCCGAGGGCTGAGCGTCGGATCCGAGGGAGTTGCTGTGTCTTCGGCACTGTTGGCGTCGGAGCACACCTCTGCCTCGGCGCCGACTGCATCGGCTCCGACCCCGATCTCTTCCTCGGATCTGAGGAGATTGCTCTCAGAGGCTGGCAAGAGTGTCTCTCCTTCGGCTTTTGAGGTAGTAGAGAGAGGGTACTGTCGAGGTCCTCCAGATCCCCAACCCGGGCTTCGGATCCACCTGTACCCCCACTGTACGAGGGTTTGTCTTCCATCATCCGTCCATCTGGACAGCCTACCCAAGCCCTCCAGCTGGTTCCCGTGGAGGAACAACAACCCATGGACGAGCCCTCTTCGGACAGTCCCACCGAGGAGGTCCCTCAGAAGCATCGGTGCAAAAGGAGGCACCTGGACTCCCCCGAGTCCGTTACCACAGACACAGACTTAGATGATACTGAGGGTTCCCCAAGGTCACCCCCTGAAGATGTCTCCTTTGGAGACATCATGGAAATGTTGCGTATCAGAGAGGGGGTGGTCAGCCCAAAAGCCCTCCCTTGATGAGTCCGTGTTCCTGGAGGCCTTTGAGGCAGGCCCATCTACCTCCTGGGTGTCCCCTCCGGCCGACCCCCTGGTGGACTTAATTACCACCAGGGCTTGGAAGGAGCCCGACACCATGGAGTCAATCCCTAGGCGCCCCGATAAAGTCCTCAGCCCACCCACAGATAGACCGTCTTGGGCCAAAGGAACCCCCGTTGATGCTATGTTGGTGGTGGCGGTCACCAAGAAAGAACTTGCGCAGGAGAGTTCTTCGGTTCACCCGCCAGATAAGGAATCTCGCACGCTTGACCGGATTGGGAAGCCAATGTTTGCTTCAGCGACCTTTTCCGTAAGGGAGCTGAACTATATGGCACATACCATTAGGCTACAGCGAGACTTGATTAAAGAATATGCTGCAGCCCCCCCGGAGTCCATGTCTGTCCCAGACAAAAAGGTTTTTGAGACTCGAATGGCTACTCTAAAATCCTTCTCCAATACATCTATGCGGCTTCTCTCCCATGCAACGGAGGGAGCCGCTAGAGCTAGCGGAGCCGGGGTCGTCTTGCGACGTCTCTCCTGGCTCCGTCTGTGCGACTTCACGGACCCCTTCAAGGCGTCCTTCACGAATGCCCCTTTTGACGGTTCTGCCTTGTTTGGCAAAACTGTTCGCGACACGCTGGTCCAAAGCAAAAAGGACGGGAAGACGCTGTCTGCCGTCGGAGTCCACTTCTCTAATCCCCAAAGATCCTTCTCCAGGAATCAGAGGGGACAAAAGAAGCTGTGGTTCCGTAAGTCTCAGCAATCCCATCCTGCTGCGGACCACTCGTCCTCTAGAGGCAGAGGAGGACAAGGTGGACGCCGGCACAGAGGCAGAGGGGGGCCTCGTAATTTTGGGTCTAGAGAACCTTTCTCGGACAGACCCGCGCAATAGCCCTGAGGGCTTGCCTGACTGTCTCTCTCTGGAGGCAGTTGGGGGGCGATTGTCGGAGCACCTGTCAAACTGGGAGTCCCTTACAACAGATCGATGGGTGCTCCGGATTATATCCAGAGGTTACTCCATTCCATTCATAAACCTTCCCCCCAAACCCAAACGTCTCCCCGATGTCCCACCCGATCAGAGGGAGGCAGCGGCTTTGGAGATTTCAAAGCTGCTAAGAAAAAGAGCCATCCAGCCCATCCCCCCAGATCAGTCCGGATTGGGTTTTTACTCCAGGTTCTTTTTGGTGCCAAAGAAAACGGGGGACCTCAGGCCCATCTTAGACCTTTCCGCCCTGAACCTGTTCGCACCCAAGGAAAAGTTCCGGATGGTCGCTCTCCAATCAATTCTCCCCCTTCTGAGGGAGAATGACTGGATGTGCTCGTTAGACCTCAAGGATGCGTATTGCCACATATTAATGGACAGACGATCCAGGAGGTTCCTCCGCTTCCGGCTCAGAGCCAGTCATTATCAATTCAGGGTTCTTCCATTCAGCCTCACCTCAGCCCCCAGAGTGTTCACGGCAGTGGTTGCAGCCCACCTGAGACTCCAGGGCATTCAGGTCTTCCCTTACCTAGACGACTGGCTCCTCACCGCGACCAACAGGCATCGGCTCTGTGTGGCGAGAGATTATGCTCTGTCTCTGGCCCACAACCTAGGCATCTCAGTGAACGAGCAGAAATCCTGCCTGTGCCCCACTCAAGCCCTAGAATTCATAGGGGCCAGGTTAGATACACGAATCTCCAGAGTTGTTCTAACGTCAGTCAGGCTAAACAGCTTGTCATTTCAGGTGTTAGCCCTTCTTTGGAGCCTTGCTCCTCCAGCAGAGTTAGTCCTGAGGGCACTGGGGTTTATGTCAGCAGCGATCGGTCTCTCTCTTCATGCCCGTCTGTGAATGCGCATATTGCAATGGACCCTTCAAGTCCAATGGTCCCTGTCGATCCACCCGTTATGCATGCCAATACCCCTGAGCAGGGTGTGCAGGGACTCCCTTCTATGGTGGTTACAGGCACAGGAACTCAGAGAAGGGAGGCCCTTTGTGATTCCCCCGGTCAAAGCCACGTTGACCACGGACGCTTTTTGCCTCGGGGGGGGGGACATTGTTCAGGCAGATCCGTTCAAGGCACGTGGACTTCCCCAGAGACCGCATTGCATATCAACGTCCTAGAGATGAGGGCGGTGCTTTTGGCGTTGCAAGCTCTCCACGACCTTCTTCCCCTAGGAACTATTGCAATCCAGACGGACAACATGTCAGTAGTCTGGTATATAAACAAACAAGGAGGGACCAGATCTTATCCCCTGTGTCGAGAAGCCATGAGAGTGTGGGAATGGGCGATTTCCACCAACCGCTTTCTGATAGCAACACACATTCCAGGACGGTCCAACATATTAGCGGACAAGCTAAGTGGAGTGTTCCTCACTCCATACGAGTGGTCTCTGAATCCGTCTGTTGCGAAGCAGATCTTCCACAAATGGGGTCAGCCTCGCTGCGACCTTTTCGCTTCTCCTTTAAATACAAAATGCAGCGAGTACTTCGCAATAGTTCCCCCCGGAGGGGAGACCCCCAGAGACGCTCTAGTCCATGCTTGGCCTCCCGGACTTCTTTATGCTTATCCCCCCCTCCCACTTATGATGAAATTCATCCAGAAAGCCTGTCGGTTGGGGAGCAGAGTTATCCTCATAGCCCCATTCTGGCCGCGACAGATCTGGTTCCCCTTTCTGCGGTCTCACAGTGTGGCTCTCCCATGGATTCTGGATCTCAGTCCAGACCTAATCTCGCACCCAGCGAGATGCCATACCCCAAACCTGATCAATCTCAAACTTGCTGCTTGGTTGATCCAGTTCCATTAATGGCTAGGACTCCCGGTATCTCATCTCCCGTTAAGGCCATTCTGGTGGCGGCTCATAAACCATCTACCAGAAAACTTTACAACAGTAAATGGAAACGTTTTTCCATCTGGGCCAAAGATAAAGAATTGGACCCATTTACTGTCCCTATTCCGACTATTCTGGACTTCCTTTCCCTCCTTTTTAGACAGGGAGCAAGTGCCTCCACAGTCAAGGTGCAGTTGGCGGCCATTTCCCATTTTCACATGGGGGACGGCATAGGCTCCTTAGCATCTACAAAGTTGTGCAAAATCTTCTTAAGAGGTGTTTTTCTTTTGAAACCACCTGTCAAGACTGTGGTTCCCCCCGTGGGATCTCACTCTGGTCTTACAAGCCTTAAAGAGACCATCTTTCGAGCTGGCGGCCTCGGTTCTGTTGAAGTTCTTATCATGGAAAACGGCTTTCTTAGTGGCTATTACTTCAGCCAAGAGGGTTTCGGAATTACAAGCTCTGTGTATCAAATCTCCGTACCTTATCTTTCACAAAGATAGAGTGTCCCTTAGGACTAATCCGTCTTTCTTGCCTAAGGTGGCTACAGAATCAAACATTAATCAATCAATAAATCTTCCTGTATTTTTCCCAAATTTTCACAACAAAGGCGAGTACACGTTGCACAAATTGGATGTACACAGACAACTGCGTTTTTACTTGCACAGGACTAGAGAGTTTCGCAAGTCGGACCAGTTGTTTGTTTCTTATGCAAAGTCAGCCATGGGCAAGGCAAATTGCTAAAGTGACTGTAGCAAATTGGATCTGTCACTGCATTATGCTGGGATACACTTCATCTGGGAAGCCAGCTCCAGTTGGCGTCTGTGCTCATTCCACAAGATCTGTAGCTACCTCAACAGCCTTTTGGTCTAGGGTTCCAGTAGACGATATTTGTTCAGCAGCTACCTGGTCCTCATCTCATACGTTCATTTCTCATTACAAACTGGATATGATTTCCAGGAGTAGGGCTTGTTTTGGCTCTGCGGTGCTTCGGAATATTCTTCCGTAAGGACCACCCAGGTTCTTATAGGTTAGCTGGGGACTCTGTCCCACAGGTTGCAGATCAAATGAAGTAACTACTTCAGATAAAGAAGTTATGTACTCACCATAACGTTCCATCTGAGTAGATACTTCATTTGTCTGCAACCGACCCCCCTTGCCATTCCCCGAACCTTGGGAATTTTTTCTGATCATTCGGAGTTGGTTTCTGTCTCGAGTTGGTGAGGCAAAAAAAACGATCTGAGGTAATGTGGTTGGTAGTAAGGGATTATGGGTAGGGGGGAGGAGCTCGGATCTTGGAGCTTGGAAAGCTGCCGGATCGGATCCGAGGTCAGATCCGACACCCACAGGTTGCAGACAAATGAAGTATCTACTCAGATGGAACGTTATGGCGAGTACATAACTTCTTTTTATACATTATTTGGTTCATTTTGGTGTAGATCTGCTGTCCCCTTCCATGTCACCTAGTGTTTTCATGCAGATTTTCTAAGTTTATATATTAAGATAGTAAATATATTAAGATAGTTAGAGCTACAGTAGTTGAGTCTACAAAAGAAGCTGTGGTTAGCAAAGGGATAATTAGTGTGGCATATAAAATAATGCATGAGAACTATAAGAGTCAATCAGAAGAGATTAATATATGGCAACACAACCAATCTCAAACTTTCAAAATGGCTGACAGAACACGTTATCCCTAGTCTTTGAAAAAAAATCTTAAATAAGTTAACCTGTAATATTATATATATATATATATATATATATATATATATATATATATATATATATATATATATATATATATATATATATATATATATATATATATATATATATACACACACACACACATACACACACACACACACACACACACACACACATATGTTGTGGAAAAATAGTGGAGAAGGTAATATTGGATAAGTTATTGTCAGAACTGGATAGGTTAGGACTTGAAACCATATATCAGCATGCATATGTTGAAAAAAGATTTATTACCACCTATAATATGATGATGTTCTTCGTGTTTCACTGTTGCAGTCATTACATTTGGGTTATCTGCCTGCAGGTAGCCCTCAGCCGGCCTGAATATCAAAGTCTTGGGTCCTGTGTTGGATACTGTCTCTTCTTCCATGACGTCAGGTAGTCAGGGATATAAAGCATGCAGCCGATGTCATTACATCAGTCTTTCTTGCCGCGCAGTGCCTGAAGCAGAAGCAGTTCGCAAGTGCCGATCGGCCGACTCCTAAAAGTTTTGTTTTCGAGTTTCAGAACCGAAGTCTTCAAAAAAGCTAACAACCCCATTGGGGATCTTTTTTCTTGCTCTAAACCGATGTCAGTCAAAGTTAACAATTGTATTACCTGTTGAAAGCAAATACCTCATAAAGATTTTCATTCGTACTGCATTCCTTGCTTAGGCCCAGACCACGATGTTCCTTCTGTCGGTTTTGTGCCTTTTTTCAATCCTCGAACTATTCATCGTTGGTTCATTTTTGCATCAAACTATTTCTGTATTTGTTTTAATTATCCAGAAATGGCTTCTGTAAGCCATCCAACTACCGACATTCCGAAAAAACATAAAGATAAAGACAGAGACAAACCGCATAGGTTCAAAGCTGCCGATGACACTTCCGTTAAGCTAGTCACTAGTGTCTCTTACAGATATCTAAGAGGAGATCTTATTCAAGTATATAGGGCATTTAGGGACAGCTACCTCTGGAAATGTTTGGGGTTATCAAAAAGTACTAGAGAATCGTCCGATAACCTATGTAGAAGAGTCTATAGGAATGAGAATTGTACTAACTGGTTCTCTGACAGAGTAGCTGATGCATGGAACAGACTACCAAATTACGTTAAAGCAAGTACTAGTTTAGATATTTTAAGAACAGCCTGGATACCTGTTGTGGGAACAAGTGTTTTGGTATATTGGCAAGCTAGAAGGGCATTAATGCCTGTGCTTGAAATATTTTTATATATGTATGTATGTAAATGTGTGTGTGTGTGTGTGTGTGTGTGTGTGTGTGTGTGTGTGTGTGTGTGTGTGTGTGTGTGTGTGTAATATATATATATATATTTATATATTTACACACACACACACACACACACACACACACACACACACACACACACACACACACAATATTTTTTGTCTGTGTTCAAGTAGTCCAGCAGTGTGGTGGTTTACACTGTCACCCTAAAACACTTGACAGTTGTAAGAAAATGGTATGTAATGGCAGAGTAAGATTCATGGTCGCTATAGCCTCTGTACTGTTGTTCAAGCTGTGATCAGCCACTAAACTGTATGGTAGGTTAGTCTGTTACCTGCTAGAGGTCCAAATGTCAAAACATGCGATTTATTTAATACTCTGCATATCCCGAGGAATGTCCATGCAGAAACATCTGACTGGATATATTATTGAAGCCTGATATCAAGATTTAACACTGCAGTGTTCTTTTTGTTAGAGTAAATTTCTGTGTATGCCAGTAGCAGCTGGGGGTGGTAGATACTGGGCTAATATTACTTTTGACTTTGATACCCAATTCTAGAGTTCAACTTAGTTTCTTGAATTCTTGGTACACATAATAGTTATGCATGAGTTGACATCTGAATCTAGCATGTGCACTCGGGAGGAACATGGTTGTTTTTGCATATATTATGCAGCATCTAATCCTGACCTCTGGGCTATATCTGTTTCTCTTTTACTGCTGACAGAGTTCGGCTTGGGCAGAGAATCACAGAAGTGTGTCTGCTTACCTAATCATTTTACTTTGAAGATAGGGACCAGTCTGTTCTCTGCTTTTATGGTAAGTACTCACACAGCTATGCGTCATGAGAAGTACATCTCTGCCCTTTGCCACTAAGTGCTGTTTTGATGATTTATTTGCCCATATAGTCCAAAATACACGAAGACTAAATTTTGTTTGTTATCTTTATAGCACAGTATTTAAACGTTGTTTAAGGGTGAGATGCTGGTGTGAGCGAGCAGTAAAACTCACTAGATCATGATGTCATACCTGTCACTACTGCCAGTGCTTCACCCCCATGACTTGAAATACTGAGGACAAACCTTGTGGTGTTCATAAAACAGTGTTTGATAGCAGCAGAGGGGGCAGCTCTTACCAGCCCAGAAAGGATTGTTTGTCTAGGAATCCTAGAGAAGAGCATGAAATGCATGAGGTAGGGTAGGCAGTGCCTGGTCCAAGGCCCCAAGGTCTGTCTCTGCTCTGACATATTACATTAGAGTTTGCTCCCTCATCGTTGTCCTGTAGTAAGAGGCAGTAATTCCATTTCCCATCTTCAGGTATTCGTAAAGTTGAGCAGAGAACTGCCTTCTCACCTGAACTTGGGAGAGAGAGAGACCTGATGTTTTGGTGTTGCCCCTCAGTAGTCTAACTAGAGCATAAAAACCAGAACAGTGACTCTAACAATATCCCATGGTGTCCATCGTACAACTACAAAATAAATTAGTATATTTTGCTTTAAATTTCTTGTTTTAGTTCACATTTATTGTTTTCTTGGACTTTAAAATAAAGTCTTGGTTGGGGTCATTTAACAAATATTTGTATTGCATTCCATGAGTGCAAAGGGTTTACCTCTGAATTGTGAGACTAGCTACGAAGTAGCATTTTTATTTAAAGTAGCCAGAACAGAACAAGGTTAAATCTGTGTGAGCCACCAGGTAAAGCTGCTCTGTGGCCATTTTGTCATTTTTGTTTTATAGTTTGCATTGGTTATTGTTTTTGTTTGATTACAGTTATTTTTAGTTTATTGATTTAGTTTACATTTGTTTTTCATTTAGTGTTAACAAAGTTCTTGGTTAGGGCCAGTAAATAAACATTTGTGTTACTTCCTTTAATTACAAAGGGATTAACTCTAAATGACGTGTGGGAGGAGATGAGAAGAAACATTTTGTAGCTAAGATAAACAGAATGGGACATTGCTTAATCTGTGTGAGCTGCCAGGTACAGCTGCTTTGTGATCATTTTGTTTTTCCCGTACTCTGCCCACCCTGTTCCATTGTCATTTTAAACCAAGTTAATCTTGTGTTACCTGCCACTTATATAAATTTGACTTTAGAAGCTCATCCCAATCGTATCTGCTCATACCAGTGAGCACTACAAGATCATATTTGAATGGCTGTGCTCTTAGAATGATAAAACTTCAGTTATTGTCCCTTTCATGTTTTCTCACCCTCTAGCTGCAGACTGCAATATTTACAAATTACTTTTAAAATCTGCAACATCTGGGATGTGGCTACTGATTGCGTGAACCCCATATGAGGAACTAGCTTGGGATTAGAACTGCTTTTCCATGGTGAGAGAAGGACTAGAGTGACATTACCTAGAGACTATTATACCATGACCCCCCATTAATATTCCAAAACGTGCACGCTGATTGGCCAGCGTGCATGTTGTAAATCGACTTATACTAATGGAAAAAGGTCCGGTCGCCCGGACTTTTTCCATTAGTATAAGTCTCTTTTAAAACACTGTCTCGCTATGTTAAAAGAGTTTAACATAGCGACACAGGTTTTAAAAAAAGCAACGGAGATCTCCGTTGCTTTTTATAAAGCTGTCTCGCTATGTTAAACTCCTTTAACATAGCGACACAGTGTGTAAAAAGCAACGGAGATCTTGCTTTCTCCGTTGCTTTTGGCCACAACTCTGATGTACTGCGTAGGCATGCACAGTACATCAGAACTGCCGCGGATACCAGACAGCTGCAGAAGGGCAGCAAAGAGGCATTATACAATGCCATTATTTAAGAAAAGTAATTATTTGTTTTCTTAAATAATGTCATAGTATAATAGCAATAACCCACTTCTGGGTGTGAGTAATGCGGGATTTACCCACGGTTGTCGTCAACCGTGATTAAATCCCACATTACCCACACCCAGGCATGGGTTATTGCTATAATAATCACTGGAGAGACAGCAAACACTTTCTCAAGAGCTAGCTTGTGGTTAGTGTGGTCTTTTGTTCCTTGTGGGAGAAGGAGTGTAAAGATATTGATGCTTGCTGTCCTTGATTGGCAGTTTGTGTTTGACTTCTCTGCTTGACTTGGTTACTATTTGGGCAGGAACCTCTTCAGTTTAAGTTTCAGACCATTGTGCAGTTTTGCCGTTCTGTATACTGAGCTGCTAAATACATTACTCAATGCATACACTCAACAAAGGCTACAACAATCCTATGGCCTCCTGTGACATCTGAGATGAGACAACTTATTGATGGAGAGCCTGTGACCTTCAACTCAGGATTAGTGCAACTGTTTTGCTTCTGGTGGGACAAAGAACATGGAGATATTGACTCCCAGTTCTGAGCATCCGCAGTGAGGCCAGCAGTAGTAGTTGCCAGGTAGTAGCCAATAGGCGAACCACTACAATTTCTCATTTTTCGCAACTCTTCCTTAATTTATGTTAATAAAACCAGTTCTACCCCTGTCATTATGAATTCAATGCATGCTTGTACTTTTTCTCTCACCTGTCTGTTAGTTCTAGATGATATGAAGAGGTGTAGCATCTGCCTGATGTTTATTAACATTTTTTTTACTGATTCCATATGGGAGAGATGAAAATAGTTAGGAGTCTTTTCTGTCAACAACACCCCATGTCAGTAAGCAGCATAACATTCTACCAACATGCTGACATTACTAAAAAAATAAATCCCCAAAACCCCAACATAGCAAACCTCAGCCAGCCAGGATGACTCACACTTATCTCTATCTTCACCAACTCTTACACATAGCTTATGAGTCACCAAAAAAGTAAGCCTACTTCACTAAAGGCCTGGATACTAGCAGAGGCACAAGGTCAATCTTACTGGTGATTCCACAGTGAATCATATTAGTACTTTGCTCACCAGTCTGGATAAAGAGAAGGCTACAGTAAATTGTATCTGGTGCTAGGATTAGGAATGTTAAAACGCCCTGCATGACATATCACTGTCATAGGTATGAGAATGATCTTGTGGTTGTACATCTAGGAGTGAACAACCTTAGATGTTTCACCTGGGAAGAGATGCAGATAGATTACTGAGTTCTTCTCCCATGTTTACAAGGAAGAAAAGTTACTTTTAATGAGCAGTATTCTACCATCACCTAGAATGATGCCTACATTTGAAGATAAAATAGTTGGCTAGGTAACTAGTGTCATTCCAAGGGGATCCAGCAAGTGTCTGCCTGGGAAGAGTTAAGTTAGATGAACCTCCTTCTTTGCCAGGGATAGATTCCTCCACTCATTTCATCCATTTTACATACATACTGTCTAAGACTTTGTTGCCCCATAGTACCTTTATAGGTAATGTTCATCTTCTGAAGAGAGCCACTTAGAAAATTCTACTTTGGACAATGACTAGGAAGTACTCCTCATTGCTAGAAGCACAAGCAGTAACATTTCTGAGCCTGTGGTCTACTTCTAATTTGAAATCGTTCATATTTGTGTAGTTACAGAAACTTGGCTGTCAGTCCAAAAAACACTCCCTCTGGGATTCGATAAAGTAATTTTTCCATGCAGGAACAGTGTAGCTGCTCCTGTACGGAATATGACCGCCGAGCGATCCAGTAAACTAGTGTTTTGATGTGCACGAGCCTGTCTACACTGTTCTTGCACGGAAACCAGTGCAGAATGCTAATTACCTCATTTGCTAGTAAAAAACATGCAAATGAGGTGAATTAGTGATTCAGCAAGCAGGCAGGTATCCTTGCAAGAACAGTGTTAGTTGCAGAAATATATTTGGTTACTAGCTGAATACATTTCTGCAGATAAAACGGAGGCATGACAACTTCACGAAAAGCATGTATTATACTCTTTAGGTATGCCAGTGGCCAAATATATGGCCATTGGCATTGAAAAGTGCTTCATTTTTATAAAAATCAAAGATATTTTTTTTTGTGGCCAATCTTGGCCATTTAAGCATAGGGCAGCAGCGCACAAATGGAATCATGCTGAAAATAAATAAAATGTGAAAACTCAATTTTAAGGGAAATCTGCATTTTGCCATTATAGTCTATGGCATGCAGAATCAAAGCAATACTAAGGAACAGTGGTTGTCAAGGGGAAAGGCTCTGTGGTAGTGCAGTAACTATGGACTAAGGCAGTGGGGTATGCAAATGAGGGCAAATTTACTGAATCACAAAAATCTTCTAAGTGCCAAACTGCACCTAACTGTGTAGGTGCTATAGCACGATCGTGTAACTAGGAGGAGCAACAGACATGAAAAAGGTGTGTGTCAGGCATGTTGTAAGCGCATTGGAGCCCTGTGGCACACAGATTAACTTAGCTAAACACAGCTAAGCAAGGGGGTTCCTGTGAGGCTGTATTGACTTATTCCATGAAATGAAGAGCGTGTTTGCATCCAGGGAGGGCCACTTCTTCATGTTTACATTAGCTAAATGTGATGAAGTCCATTTGGTTGGGACGAAAACGCATGCTATTTGTTGTTGAATGAAAAGCGTTTATTTTTGTACATCGTTACAAGTCATGGTGTTTTGGATGTGACTTTTTATTCTGTCCTTGTTAATAAATCAACGAAAGAAGCTTCAAGTGTTCTTTCTGGCTGTTTGCACTCAGTTTAGTTAAACGTGTATGTGTGTCGTACACCAGGTCTAAAACAAAACAAAAAAAAAAGAAATAGCAGGACTGTTTACATTTGGGCACCGGGTTTGCATAGCTCACCTTGGGGCTTAAAAGGGGAGGAAATGGGAAGTGAAAAAAAGGAAAATAACAGAATAAAAGCAATTAAGAACAAATTGCATGATAGCAGGTGGAATGCATCATAGTCAGCAAATCATACAGGCAGCATCTGCAGCACAACAGTATAAACTATGGAAACGCTTTTCAGTCTGGTTTTTCCCACAAACTCTGCACCATTGGTGTACACATGCGGGAGAATTTTTACTGGAAAAATGTTAGGGGCTGCCATTGCTTTGATCCATCAGTATGTGCTAGAGGCTGAGGGTGGTGAGGAGGATAATGCTGACTACCGCCACAGACCGAGGAGGAGGAGAAGAGTGTTCAGACCCAGGGTAACTTACCAGGGGCTACATGATCTGGAGATAGTAGAGCACTACAGGGTGGACAGAGACATACTTCAACAAATCACTGAGCTGTGCTGGCCTCAACTCAGACCTAGAGCCAACCGAGAGGTACCTTTCCCAGTGGATACCAAGGTATGTGTAGCCTTACGTATTCTAGCTACAGGTACTTTCCAAAGACCTACTGGGGTAATCATGGGGGTCTCACAGGCATCTGCATCCAGGGTACTCCACCAGTTCCTGGATGCCATGCTACCACATGCAGTCAGCACATTTACTTCCCCAACACCCATGAGGAGAGGACCAGCAATATGCGGCTCTTCCACCGTGTGGCAGACTACGCGGAGGTACTGGGTGCAATCGACTGCACGCACAATACACATCAAGACACTACCCGGTGAGCAGGGTAGGCACTACATAAACCGCAAGGGATTTCCCTCCATCAACTGCCAGGTCATGTGCAATGTCCAGGGCATTATCATGAATGTGTGTGCTGGAAGCCCTGGAAGCTATCAAGACTCCCACATCTGGCATTCATCACAGCTGTACCACGCATTTGCCAGTGGGAGCATCCCTTATGGCCATCTGATGGGGGATGCTGGCTATGCAATGGAGCCACAGATGATGACACCCATCAGAAATGCACACACACCCACATAAGAATGCCGTAATGAGGCACACATGCAAATCAGGATCATTATAGACCATGTGTTTGGGATGCTGAAGTCACGGTTCCGCTGCCTTGACATATCTGGTGGAGCCTTGCAGTACTCTCCAGCCACATGTGCACACATTCATAGTATGTACCATGATACACAATGTGATTCTGCAGAAACAGCTGTGGCAGAAACAGCATGGACAAGGGCCACATAGCCCACCACCATTGCTAAGGTCCCCCACAGGCACAGACGGACTCAGAGGAGGAGGCTCCTGAGCCTGCTCCTGTAGGCAGATGGAGTCGTGCCCAGTATGCTCAGGCCTTGGCAAAGAAGTAACTCTTAGCACACACACTGACACCGTAGGGACCCCAGGGACTGACACCTCTCTCTGACTCGCACACACAGTAAAATGGATGACACACACATCACATTACCTGTAACTTGTCATGTATATGCAATGTACTGTGTGCATCCAACTTAGGCAGCCCTGAGGAAGGGTCCTCACAACTGCCGCTAGCACAAGGTAAGTCAGTCTTCTTAATAATAAATGAATGGATTAGTATGTTTTGCAAGCATATCTATGGTAATGCTGCATGCATGCAAGGGAATGAGGGTGGCCTACTGGGATAGCAGCACACAACTGACAGATATGTGGGACACCAGGAAATGTCTGGCCAAAACTGGCTTCCACACACTATGCAGTAGTACCCAAAGTGGCAAATCCCACTGTAGTATATGTGTGGGGACAACTAACTGGGGATCATCGGTCACAGGCATGGATGTCAGGGTGGGGGTCCCATACCCACCCCTCACACCACACAGCAAGTCAGCTGTAGAAAACCACAGAGAAAGGTCTGGTAAAGGCACACAAATGGTGACAATGTTGAATCACCCCCCTACAGACTCACACAGTGATAGCCCAGCAGGACCTACAGTTCATAGGTTCATAGGTTTATACTAGGCTATCTGCCCTAGGGCATTTATAAGCCTAGCCCAAAGTTTTGTGGCTTACGCCACCCCTCATGTTAAAAAATACTGTGCCCATTAGTTTGTTGTGCCTCTGTCCAGCAGTGACACAGAGATGATTCCCCACGATCTCCCATCCACCGTCAAGATTTCTCTTGAACAGAGCCAGCGAGGTGCTCTGCCTCACATGGACCGGGATTTTATTCCACAGCATAGGGAGTCTCTGGGTGACAAATCTATCCCTCCAGCATGTCCTATTTATATCCGTGCTAAGGTTTAAGTCAGTTGCTCTAGTGGATCTGGTAGATTTGGATTTTTTGAGGTGGAGCATGTCCATTAATTCCGGGTTGGACATGGCCTTGTATGACAGGCACAGGTCACCTCTGAGCAGGCGGTATGCAACTGAATAGAGCTGGAGTTTCTTCAGTCTGGCAGCATATGACAGATTTTGGAGTCCCTTTATCCTTTTGGTGAGGAACTTTTGGGGTCTTTCCAATTGCTGCAGGTGTCGGGTGAGATACATCCCGAATGGGGCATTGTACTCGATCATTGGTCTGATAAGTGAAGAGTACAGGGGAACAATGACCTCACTTGATCTGGATGTGAATCCCTTCATGATCAGGTGGGCAATGTAGAAGGTCTTTCTAACCACTTTAGCAATGTGTGTCAAAAGAAGGGGCACTGTCAACCTGGGTCCCCAGGTCCCTGATAACCTCTTCTGTGCTTAGTGGATTGCCACCTATGGTAGCTTGGGTCTTGTTTTTTCCGAAGGGTATGACTATACATTTTTTGGCATTTAACTTCAGGCCATGGCTCTGGCACCAGCTATCAGTTTCTGTGAGAACCCTCTGAAGGATATCTGTGTCCAATGTACTTTCCACTATGGCGCCCAGTTTGCAGTCATCTGCAAACTTTGTCAGCCATAGTCCTCCTATGTTTGCCTGTACTTCTGAGAAGTAGATGCCGAACAACAGGGGCCAAGGACTGAGCCCTGTGGGACACCACTTGTGACCGGCTTGGAGTCTGACATGGCGCCAGCAACTCTAACCCTGTGGGTTCTGTCCTTTAGCCAGTTTGCAACCCATCTTGTGACATATGGGTTTACATTTAAGCTGGTAAGTTTCTCTATAATACCCGAGTGGGGTATTGTGTCGAAAGCTTTTGCAAGGTCAAGGTAGGCTGTATGGACTGCCTTTCCCACATCAATGGCCTTGGTGACTGTTTCGAAGAAGTCGACCAAGTTCAAAAGGCATGATCTGCCCTTGACAAAGCCAAACTGGGTCGGGTCCAATGTCTGCAAGTCCCCTATGTCTTTGTTTATGAGTTCCATTATGATCCTCTCCATAGCTTTGCAGAACAGGCTTGTTAAGCTTATGGTGCGGTAATTACCAGGGTCCGTAGAGGCACCGCCTTTGTGGAGTGGGACCACAGTCCGCACGCACTCCTTGGGCACGTATCCTGTGGTAAGGCTAAGATTAAACAGCTGCCTTATGTGCGGGTTTAGTTCCTCATTGAGTTAAAGGTAGCACACAGCCGGGGACACCATCCGTCCCATTGATGCTGTGTTTTTAGCTTTAGAGAGAGCAGCTTTCACCTGCGCATTTGAGATGTCTGGGAGGCTACACTCGGCTGGGATAGTTATCTCTCCTTTTGGGGTGAAGTTTGCACTGAACCTGTCTGCCAATATGTTGGCAATGTCTGTGGGTTCAGTGATTTTTGTATCATTTTGGACTAATTCTGAGCATATCTGGGAGTTTCCACCCAGGTTTCTAACATAGCTGAAGAAGGCCTTATGATTGTCTTTTCAATCTATGGCAATTTTTCTCTCAAAGTTGGCCTTGGATGATTTTATGAGTGCTCATATTTTTTTACTAATAATGATCAAGGGTGTCTTCTCTTTTATGGATTTTGCTCTATCATGTAACAGCTTTCTCCTCTTATTGTAAAGTTTGTTTATGGCTGGGGTCCACCAGACTGGACGCTTGCCCTTGGTGGAAAGAGTCTTGGTTTTATTAGGGATTGCCTGATCCATGCAGTCCCGAGGTGTTCATAGAAGGCATTTGTAAGGGCTTCAGCTTGGGTTGTGGTTTCCACTGGCTCGGGGCCTTGAAGGATACCACACCAGTCTTGAGTAGTGTGAAGTTTGCTTTAGAGAAGTTCTTCACTGTGGTCTTTTTGTTTGGGGTGGGGGATGTGGATTTCCAGTGAGATTAGTTTGTGATCTGATCTCACCAATGAGGATATACTTCGGTGTGGAGCATTTTGTCCCCATGTTTGTGATGATGAGATCTAGTATATTTTCTCCTCTTGTGGGAACGGTGACTAGTTGTTCCATGGCATTTGAATTTATGAACTCCAGGAACCTTTGGGCTAGAAAGTTGGGGCTTGAGTAATGTTCCCAGTCTATATTCGGTAGTTGAAGTCACCCAATATAATGGTGTTTGGAGATACATTTATACCCTCCAGTGTCTTCAGGAAGGCTGTGTGGGTTCCAGAGTTTGAGAGGGTGGCCTGTAGCATGCTACAAATTGTAGAGCAGTTTTGCCTATGGTTAATTGCACCTGGATGGTTTCCGATGCTAAATGCGTTGCCACCAACCTGGAGGTGTGGGTATCCTTGATGAATATGGATACACCCTCCTTTTGTGGTGTGGTCCGGTTTTGGGGCCGGGCATGATATGAGGTAAAACCTGATAGTGCCGGTGCTCTCAGGAGCCTTGAACCAGGTTTCAGTCACAGCACAGACATCACTGTTCTCCATACTGAGAAGGGCCTCGAGTGCATTTTGAGATTTAGACTTCTGGCATTGCGCAGCATTACCCTTAGTTTCTTCCCATTTTTGTTTTCTAGGGTGGTAGGTTTAGAATTTGAGCCTTGCCTAAAAAGGCACTATGGGGTGGCAAGAGCCTTAGCCAATATCCGTCCAGGGGTGACAGGTGCAAGCCATCCCTCCTGGCAGCGTGGCTTGTCAAGCATGTCATCCCAGGCAGACAGACACTGGATCCCCTTTGAATGACACCAGAAATTAAGCCAATTGTTAAAGCTGATCATCTTGTCTCTATGTTGTGGCATCATTCTTGGTGAAGGAAGGATACTGCTCAGGGTCAGGGTCATACCTGCCTGGGCTACATAATCAGAGAGCTCCTTTATGTCTCTTTTCATGTAGTCCAGGAGGTATCGCCTCAGGTCGCTCACACCAGCATGGACAATGACTGTGTCATATTTGTACTTGCTGTGGAGTGACCCAGTGCTTTGTGTATGTGGCGGATTCTAGCGCCAGATAGGCAGCTTACTGTGACCCTCTCCTTGTTCAGTCTGGTGAGTGGGACGTCAGTGTGTCTGACTATGGAGTCACCTATGACAAGTATGTTTGGTGTTGTATTTGGCCTTAAGGGCTGTGACTGCTTTGCACACTGATTTTGTGGTTTATGTGTTGCCTGTGGTGTGTCATAAGGTGGCAGTTGCTTGGATGTCTGCTTTGGAGGCCTCTGCTGTTTAGGTAAATTTTTGCTCAGAGCCTCCGAGTATGTCTTTGTGTGTTTATGTGTTTGATTCATTGTTGTGATAGCTTTATGTGAGACTGGTTTTGTGGTGTGTGTAGTTGCCTTCTCCTCCTGTCTGGTCTTGCCAGTCCTGAGTTGAGAGTGCTCAGCCTCCAGTTTGGCTAAATAGCTGCATCTCGTAGTTGTGTTATGTGGGAGGAGGAGGGTTGTCTGTGTACATGAGGCAATTGTAACATTGCCTCAATATTCCCAAATTCACCAACTGGACAGGAGAGGATGCCAGCATCTGGCCCTTCGACATGCTAGAGAAATTAAGAAGTTAGGGGTGTAACTGAATAAGAGAGGACTTAGTAAGGAAGTGGGTACTCCTGGGGGAGGGGGGTTTGCTAGTGAGGGACTTTGTATAATACAGAAGTGCTAAACCTGAAAAGAAGATGCTTTTAAGACAACAATTTTTTTTTTTTTTTTTTTTGGAAAGAAAAAAAAAAAGCTGGAACAAGTGCTTTTTTAGTTAAGCGATATACTGTTTAGATTACTAGTAGAGCAGTTCTAAGGAAAAATGAAGAACGGACTTTATGGGGCCAGGAAAAGTTTAACCTTGTTAAACCAGCGCTGCCCGATGCTGGTCTAGTGGCAACTCGGCTAAAATCACGCTAAAAGCGTGCTTGATAGAAGGGCTGGAAAGAGCCAGGAATTGACGCCAAACGGCCAATAAAACTACAGTTCCAACTCAGTAACCCTTCCCCCCGGGGGCAGGGAAGCAGCTCAATGTTTTTCACTGCCACTGATCAACAGAGAGAGTTTCCTTTAGCCCAAGCAAAAATGGCCTCACAGAAACTTACAGAACAGTTCAAGAACAGCAGGCCTGTAACTGAACTTTTTTAAATCTCAGAAAAGTGGGAAAAAAGCAAGATTTTTTTTGTTTTTGTTTTTTTTCAGAGATAGCAGAGGTTCACAAGTAATATCAAGTTATAACAGTGCAGTAAATGACCCCACACAAGAGTGCTAGGCCAAAGACAGAAAATATGCAAGTTTTGAGAAAACACCGATTTTAAAATTAAGTGCAAACAGGAAATTCAGTACACAGCTTTTGGTTGTGCTCTAAATACAGCTACTAATGCAGAAATCAAGTTTAACAAGCCAGAAAATGCTCAAACTAGGCAACTATGCAGAAAAACTTATCAAATAAACAGAGGAAAAATACTTAAAATCTCAAAAGTGGCTCCTTTCTTCTAAGCATTTTCTCCTCTTGGTGGGTGCTTCACCAACAGCCAACAAGCCTGAAAAGACGCCAAAATCATGAGGCAAATAGGTTTTAAGAAAGGAAGATGAAGGAGTTTTGGAAATGACCCTGTTGGCCAATAAAACTACAGTTTCAAGTCAGTAACCACACCCGCTGGGGGCAGGGAAGCAGCTCAATGTTTATCACTGCCACTGATCAACAGAGAGACTTTCCTTTAGCCCAAGCAAAAATGGCCTCAGAGAAACTTACAAAACAGTTCAAGAACAGCAAGCCTGTAACTGAACTTTTTTAAATCTCAGAAAAGGGAAAAAGCAAGATTTTTTTTTTTTTGTTTTTTCAGAGATAGCAGAGGTTCACAAGTAATATCAAGTTATAACAGTGCAGTAAATGACCCCACACAAGACTGCTAGGCCAAAGACAGAAAATATGCAAGTTTTGAGAAAACGATTTTAAAATTAAGTGCAAACAGGAAATTCAGTAAACAGCTTTTGGTTGTGCTCTAAATACAGCTACTTATGCAGAAATCAAGTTTAACAAGCCAGAAAATGCTCAAACTAGGCAACTATGCAGAAAAACTTATCAAATAAACAGAGGAAAAATTAAAATTAAAAAAGTAGCTTCCTTCTCTTTCTTCTCGTTTTTTCCTCTTGGTGGGTGCTTCACCAACAGCCAACAAGCCTGAAAAGATGCCAAAACCATGAGGCAACTAGGTTTTAAGAGAGGAAGATGAAGGAGTTGCAGTAAGGCTATGAAGGGTAAGAAGTCTGAAACTCAAATGTATGCTATTACAATCTGACCTGTGCTCTTTACTGATATGCCGCTAGTCCCAAAGATAGAGCACAATAGTATGGTAAATGGAACCAAAATGTAAAGCAAATATCAGCGCAGTCTATGCAAATGTGTACAGTTGACAGGTGTGCCCCCCATATACCCTCACAAATGCAGTAACATGTATGTTTGCAGGGAAATAGCAGCATAGAACACATTGGCAGGGCTGTACCAATATACATGAAAACATGTTGCCTGTCCACAATATGCAGGGGTCAGTGAACTGTCTGTATGTGTGGTTAATACTGTCAGGATCTGGCCAGCACGTTCTCCTGGCAGTCGTCTTGTAGTGCCCTAGGTGGAGTGTTGTCTTTGACAGGGCCATGTGCAGGTAACTGCAGTGCCAACTGATATGCATGTCAATGACACCTACTGCTCTGCCGCTGACATACCTGGAAGTCACAGTGCTTTGTTTAATGTGCTACATATATAAAGGACATCTTGAAGGATGTGTAGCTGAGGTGCCAAGGCTTTTGTGAATACAAGTGCTTTTTTGGTACTGTTGCCAGTGTTTTTTTCTCAGTAATCCTTTTTTCTTATGTTTGCTTTTACATATAATGGACATGCCTGCACAGTACAATGCACTCTGTACCCACACCCACAACTCTCAACCTCTGACAGCAAGATGTCTGGACAAGGGCAGAAATAAAAGTGGAACAAAGGCACAATGATAGGCATGTGTTGTAAATATTACCCTTACATACTGAGAAAGTTGGTAGGGTGATGGGATTTGCAGTAGTGGGAATTGTCTGAAGGTTATGTAGTCTGAAACAGTAGTGTTTGTCATTATTTTGTAACATCACTCTTCAATTATATGTAACTAACTTGCCATTTTTAGGTAGACAGGATGAAACCTCTAGCCAAACACCTGGATAAACTGCCAAAAAATGTACAGATAAGAGGTATGCCCACACAAGTATATGATATCTCAGGTTAGAAAGTTACCATACAAGCAGGAGATCCCTAGCCAGTATATCACCAGGTTACTGGACTGTTTACATAGTGCATCATTACTCAACTGGCTGTAGCCACACCTCACAAATGGCCTTGTTGGGCAAGAATGTACATAGCTGCCCTCTTAATATTGGTCTATGCATGATACAACTAGTATTTCTCTGGTAAAGCACTGTGATTATCTGAGGATGTCTGGTAATAGGTAATGACACAATACATTGCAGTGCCAGACTACAGATATATCAGAAAATGTCTGCTAAACAAACCTAGTACCCTGAGGAAAGTCCTGTGTACTCCTAAGAGGTATGGCTGTAGCACACACAACCCTGGACTGGAGTACACCTATCTCTGGAATGGAGTCCTACTCTAACTATAGAAGGTCACACTGGGCATGCTCCTACATTTAGAGAATCACAGGACATGTTGGAACCCACATTGGAATATATGACTGTATTGTATATATATGCATACAGACAGCTATGTACACTAACAACTGTCCCCGCACACACATTAGACAGGATTACCCTCAGCTAGCTGTAGGTGGCCCATATGTGATATATCTGCATCTGTTGTGTGAGATACACACACATATATATGGGCAACAAATAACATATGTCAAGCATACACACACACATAGATGGGAATTGAGAGACAGACAATGATATTGAGAGAGACACAGGGGACACAGAGTGAGTCACACACACAAATACCCTGAATGGCATACAGTGATGTCCTGCTGTGGACAGTAGCATACCAGCTGTAAACAGTTGCACATGCTAGCATAAAACGTGAACCCCATTGTTTAACAGTACTGAGGTTGGGTTTATAATATCACATCACCTGCCTGTGTGTGTGTGTGTCCATTAATAGGAGACTGTTCCCACTCAGTACACTTCACATTTCCCTACTTCACAAGATCTGCTGCTGTCATTCACCTTAGAAGTACCATTGGACACATATCACCCCTATAAGCTCTGTAACATGTGCGATAACTGCATAACACAGTAGTACAAATAACTAGATAGGTAGAGGTTCTAATCTGAATACTGCAACTGTGTGTGTGTGTGTGTGTGTGTGTGTGTGTGTGTGTGTGTGTGTGTGTGTGTGTGTGTGTGTGTGTGAGTGAGGGACTGTGTGTTTGTTTGCAGTGAAACAGTTTTAGGCCATTCCACCAACAACACTTCCCGTGACCCACCTTATCAGTCCTGCTGATGTCATTCCCCTTATCAGCACCTTAGGCCAATTGTCAGCCCAGTAAGCTCTGTAGTGTATGCGATAACTGTGTAATGCTATAGTACAAATCACTAGCTAGGCAGGTGTTCTAATCTCAGATCCGGCAAATGTGTGTGTGTGTGGGTGTATAAGTGTGTGTGTATGTTTGCAAGAAGAAATGGTACTTACGTATTATCGCAACCACATTTTTAACCTCCTTTAATTAGTAATGTTTTCACGACACGACTGCATAATTATATACAATTATAAGTAATATATATTTCTGTAGAAGTATAAATGAGTGGGTAAACTTCCACGTAGTACTCTTTCACACTGCTTGAAAAAGAGGGATCAGAATAAGAAGCACAAGCAGGAGGCTGCCAACCACCTGCAAACGGACAACTGTCATCAAACACATTGTTAAAAACAGGCAGCCTACAACCATTCTGTGTACAACTCTGCCCAGAAACGCAGGGGAACTGTGATCCTCTAAGTGTTTAACTTGGTTGTACTACTTTTAAAACGAGCGTCCTAAATCAACCCTTGAGAAAGACTTCTGATTATGGATCCTTCAATTACATGTCGTTTGCATCCATTAAATCCAAGAAATGCTAATTTTCTTTGGACAATCTGGTGTCTGTACTCACTAGGCATGACATGACCCTGTTTTACTTGAAAGTCAAGCTCCTTCATAGATATTTTCTTGCACTTAGTGCATGTCAAATTGCGGAGCAGAAAGGACTCCAGAATTGTTGCTAATATTGCAACACTCACTTGCTCAGATCCTGTCTGCGAGTAAATGATGTAAGTTAGTAAGCGTTTTCAGCCCTAGAAAGATAGGCACAACTTACTTATTTCTCAGAAATTAAATGTCTCTAACAGTATTCTACTGCGGATTTCAGGCTTACTGCATGTAAAAGTCAGCAAAAGTTTTAGGTGATGACAATGTTTTTAATTATATGGGGTTAGAAATGTGGTTGCGATAATACGTAAATACCGAAGAAATATTTTAATACGTTTTCCGCACAATGCTCTACTTTATCAGTCCTGCTGATGTCATTCCCCTTATCAGCACCTTTGACCAGTTGTCAGCCCAATAAGCTCTGTAGCATGTGCGATAACTGTGTAACACTATAGTACAAATCACTAGCTAGGCAGGGGTTCTAATGTTAATGCTGGCAAATAAGTGTTTGTGTTTGAGAATCATATCCTGTGTGGGTTGTACCATTTTGAGTTGTGTACCACCCTGTACACTTCCCATCACCCTACTTTACAAGGCCTGCTGATGTTATTCACCTTAGAAGTACCTTGGGAGAAAGTGAATTCATATAAGCTGTGTGGCACGTATGATAACTGCATAACACTATAGTAGAAATAACTAGATAGATAGGGGTTCTAATCTCAATACTGGCAACTGTGTGTGTCTCTGTGTGTGTGTGTGTGTGTGTGTGTGTGTGTGTGTGTGTGTTTGGATTGAGAATCATATCATGTGTGGGTTATACCACTTTGAGTTGTGTACCACCCTGTAAACTTCTCATCACCCTACTTTACAAGGCCTGCTGATGTCATTCACCTTTGATGTACCTGGGGACAAGGTGAATCCATATAAGCTCCATGGTGCATCTAATAACTGTGTAACACTATAGTACAAATAACTAGATTGGTGGGGGTTTTAATCTCAGTACTGGCAACTCTGTGTGTGTGTGTTTGTGTGCGTGTGTGTGTGTGTGTGTGTGTGTGTGTGTGTGTGTGTGTGTGTGTGTTTTGAGTTGAGAATCCTATCCTGTGTGGATTATACCATTTTGATGTGTGTACCATCTCCCAATGACATTACTTTATATGGCATGTTGATGGCATCTGCCTCATATGCAGCATGTTAAACCATTGCACAGGCCATTGCAGTCATCTGTACAGATGTCTACGGAATATATGAATGTTTGCAGCCCATATGTGGTCTGTGTCCTCTAACAATAGCCATGTATGTGATATTGTTGCCAGATAGGACACAGTCAGTGTACTGACACACATGCCAGCATCAGATATCATGCCTGACTGAAACATCATGCTGATACAATGTCTGTTACCCTATCACTTGTCCAGGCTTGTAGGAGCAATATATTACTCCAGTTGCTACTCCTGGTGGGTTATCTCACCATCCATGAAGGCATTCACAACATTATCTGTTGTAAGAGGTAGTGGGTTATGTCATACACATATAATTTATGTGGGGCATGTTATGTGTATGTGGCACTATAGTACATTAAAGTGTATATGTAGGTTTAGGAATCTGTCCATTGCCAACTGTGTTTGTGTTACTGTATGCACATCCCCTGTGTCAGTCTTTACTGTGTGTATGTAAAAGGATATACCATTTTGTCTCTCTGTTCCACCCTGTGAACTCAGGAATACATACCACAAACCTGTCATAAAAAAGTACCATGTATGCCCTCATCAACTACATCAGGGTTGAGTGTATGGGAGGGAAATGACTGGGGCAACAGGTGCTGACATGTGAATCTGTTGCAGTCAGTATAATAGCTAAGCTGGTGAGGGACCTACTGACAGTACTCCAGTAACCTGTTCTGTATGTATGAGATCATGATACTACACATCACTGAGATGACATGTCTGAAGGCTGCCTGTCTGTGACAAGGGATATGTATGCCAGGTCACACTGTCTGACAACAGCGTCCATCACACACTGTTGCATGCATACACACCTGGTAAATGTAAATATAAAGCTGTACCTTGGCTATGAAACAGTCAGTGTATTTCCACTCTGTCATACTTCACGTTTGTAGTGTCTGCAGAGCCACAGTCTGCAGACACACAGACACCTGGAACACAAACAGAATACAGCATGTTAGACTACATATCATCAGTGGTACTAACAGAAATAATGCATCATGGCTAATAAGATACATACACCTTTATGTGTACCCATAACAAATGCAAGCAGACAGCACCTTAAACAGTATTACATAGCTACACTATACTATATTCACCCTGTGCATCAGACCCATATTAGCCTGTCCCTGCATCGATGATATGGATGACAAGGATGTGACACAGGTATAATCATATACACAGGGTGTGTTGTGGGTTTGCCAGAGGCCTAGGCTGGGCCATATGGTTGACATCCATGTATATGTGTTTGGAGAGGCATCCTATAGATGGGCTGTGCAGAGGTGCTGTGTGTGTCTGGAGGTGACTTGCCTGTGATACATTTATGTGTGTGTGTGTGTGTGTGTGTGTGTGTGTGTGTGTGTGTGTGTGTGTGTGTGTGTGTGTGTGTGTGTGTGTGTGTGTGTGTGTATGTATGCACACAGTCACGCCATGTGGCTGCTGTGGACTGTACATGGTAGGGTGTCCAGTTCATAGTCTCTGGTCATGGATACATGAACTGGTCCTGCCAGAGGTCTCACTGGCACCACCAGACCAAAGGCCAGATGCAGTACTGTTTCTTGATGGTGACTGCTGTCTGCTGAATCCTTTGATGGGTCCAGCCAGGACTATGTCTCCATGGTCTGCTCCGTTGTGATGTGGACAACATTCCCCCCCTTCGGTAGTGCTGGTGTCACTGCCACTATGGGAGTGTGAAGGTACATGACCCAGTAGACTCTCAGCTAATGTTGGTGCTGACCTACATCCACGTGCCGATGCCCATCTCCCTCCACTTGCTCTAGCACAGATATGAAAGGTCTCACCCCACCATCTATTCATGACCTCAGTATTTTGGCATGTGGTCTCAACAAGGTCACGTATGTCACCACGTAAACCAGGAAGAGTTGCATCCATCAACCAGAGTATTTGCCTGGTGTTGCATTCACTACGTACCTGTGTATCCATGACAGTCCAAAACATGTGTCTGGTGACACCTGATGTGGCACTTGTGACAGTTTGATGAGCAGCAGTCCTCCTGTGAGCACTCTGTCCATCCGCCTGTGTGGGACCTCGCCTGCACTCTGACTATGGACAGTGTCACCACACTAGCCTGTTCCATGCCACCACCTGCCAGCTGTCCATCATCTGTGGCTGCTGGGGATGGGACATGTGTGGGTATTATGACTGTGTGCAGGGACATTGTGGATGAGTGTGGGATGCCAACTGATGGCACAGATTCAGCCCCTGACACCACCTGTGCCTGAATATGACCATCATCATTGCCAGAGTCTGCAGAGACACTGACATCAGATACTGAGCGGTAGGGACTGTGACCACCATAACCACCTGTGGGGGAAAGATGACATATGTAAATTAATACCTGCACTATACTGTTTGCTGCTACACACACACACACACACACACACACACACACACACACACACACACACACACACACACATACATACAGGTGAGGTGGCAGATGGGCATTACACAGACCTCACAATAGCCAACTGGTAACATTCACAACACAATCAGACCACTACATACACACCCTGGACAGGCCCTCAACATAATGCAGTGCAGCCCTTTCCACTTCCTGTTACAACTTATATAGACCTCTTTGATATGTGAGTAGTGTTAGTAGGTGATGGGCTTTCATGCAGCACACACTTCACCCAAGTACACATAACTGCTGTTCACCTGTATAGCACAGTGGCAACTCCCACAGAGCATACCTCTCAACTGTGCAGAGTGTCACTGAATGTCTATATGTGTGGCTCATATTTCTGGTCTGTCATAAATCCTGTATTAGTCTGACACATTACTGGGATGATATGAGGACTGGTGTCACTATTTAATGACATATTTTGAGTCTCACACTTCAAACCCTGCAGTGCAGGTATGTTACAACAGACCCACTAGTAACATTCTAAGCTTACAGTGGACATTTATAAGTGTAGAACCCCCTGTTAACATGCCAGGTTTGTCTGATATATAACATGAGACCACAGAAACCATGTGATAACATTTCCCAACTTTAATGTGACCTATAACCTGTGCAATCCAATTGAAGAACAAACACATTGGTTAGGGGTAACATGTAGAAGTTGAAATATATACAATAGGCTGGTTGCATGACTATGCACACCCTTAAACTAATACTTTGTTAAAGCACCTTTTGATTTCATAACAGCAGTCAGTCATCTTGGAAAGGTGTGTATCAGCACGGCACATCTCGACTTAGCAATATTTGTACACTCTCCCTTGCAGAAGCCCTCCATCTCTGTCAGATTTGCCAGGGCATCACTTCTGCACAGGCCTCTTCAGGGCACCCCACATATTCTCTATTGGATGTATGTGTAAACTGTGGCTGGGCCCTTCCAAAATGTTGATTGTCTTCTGGTGAAGACATTCTTTTATGGATTTTGATGTATGGTATGGGTCAGTTTTGTGTGGAAAGGTGTAAGTCCTCTCCATCCACAGCTTTCTAGCAGACACATGATGATTTGGGGCCAAAAGGGGCTGGTATTTTAAACTCTACCTAATGCCCTTCACCTTGGCTACAGGCCCACTTCCAGCCTATGAACAGCAACCCCAAAGCAGGACACTGCCATCACCATGCTTCACCATAGGGGTGGTGTTCTTTTGGTGATGCACAGTGTTGTTCTTGTGCCAAACAAACCTTTTGGTATTGTGGCCAAAAAGTGGAACCTTGGTCTCATTACACAATATCACAATTACCCAAATGCTATTGGGGAACCTGATGTATTTTTCTCGAGAAAACTACCAGACCTGGATGTTGTTATGTGTGTGAGAAGACGTCTATCTTCCAAATCTACCCCATAGGCCAGTGAAGAATATGGGAGATTGTTGTCACATGTAGTACACAACTGATACTTGCCACTGATTCCTGCAACTTCGGTAGTGTTACTGTAGGTCTCATGGCAGCCTCCCTGACCAGTTTGGGTCTTATCTTTTCCACACATTTGGAGGGATGTCCAGTTTTTTGAAATGTCACTGTTGCCCCATATTTCCACCTCCATGTGATAACTGTCCTCATTGTATTCCATAGTACATGCAATGCTATGGAAATGTGTGTGTACCCTTCTCTGGGCTGATATTTTTCACAAATGAGATCTCATTGCTGCTTCATAAGCTGTATGCAAACTATGGCTGTTGCTGTAGTAGACAACTGAGTAAATTTAGGATGATCCTGGTAGGACAGCTGATCATTATTTGCTGTTACTCAAAAAGTCTCTGTAATTGATGGCAGGTTTGTACCCAAGAAGATGTAATACTCCAGTAATATCAAAAGCTGCTTCAACACAGTGTTAGCATCAGCCTGTGCACACGTATGCATCTAGCTTCTTGTAGGTTTTTTGTGTGTCATAATTGTTCCCCTACCAAATTTGTTTGTTTTACAATTGGATTGTACAGGTTATAGGTTACATGAGGGCTCAGAAATTTGTTATTGTGCCCTCATTTTTGTATTTCACAAATACCTGTCATTCTAACAGATGTGTGTACACCATTTATATGCACTGTATAACACTAATTTATAAAATATGTCCCTAGTTTTGGGCCTTCGTCCCCCCATTTTGCCAGTCTTTGTCCAGATTTCCGGCAATGACAGGTTGTGAGGTATGCTACAGATATGTGACATCTCCTGCAAATAGGCCCCTGTAATGTCCACTGTGAAGCAATGCAGTTAACCCCACCACAAGTGAACATGCAGATATTGCAAAATAGCTGAAAGTAACAGTTGTGTGCATGGTCACATGCATGACCTTAACATTCCTGGGGTACTGGTGAGCCACAACAGGAAAATCCCATACTCACCGGCTTCAGGCTGCTGTCCCACATGTAGACAAGCGGTACCTATGTAGTTGTAGGGGAGGGGTATTGTCAGCAGACTCACATTTGGCATTGGTACAAGATGAATGCTAAGTGTCTGTACAGGTGCAGTACAAGCTTTTATAGTACACAGTTTGCTGTCCCTCACTATAGATGTGCACTTGTGTGCTTTACTAAACCCCACCCAAAAATGAAGTTTGAACTGACATATGCATCTAGATATTCTATTGAAGACAGTATGACTGCTACATGCTTAAATTGATGTGCACTGTGCCCTTACCTGGATGCTCCTTACCTGTTGCCTGGGTGCCAATCATATCCATGGCTGATGTTTCATATGTTGGTTGTTGTGTGGGGGCTGCCCCAAGGTTGGCAAGGAGCTCCTCCATTTGTGTAAGTGGAGCCTGCATAGCAGGACCCATACCTGTGGAGGAATGGTTTCTGGCCATGGCAGCAGCCCTTTGCCGGGCATGACGTATCAGGTCAGTTGCCCAAAGCATGACCTGATTGTATGTGCAGCCAGGGAGGCCCAAGGTGTTGACTCCTTGGAGAAGGTCGTCCCACAGGGCAGACTGGTCCCACAGATTTTGTCAGCTCCAGCTGAACAGCACTGCATGGTACTGTAGTATTGCCTCTGTAATGGCTGCATTTTCCTCCGCAGTATACAGTGGCTGACACTGCATGGCACCTGGGAGACATAAACAGGGAACCACATCACAGGACCTCAGACATTGCCCAGAGTTATTTACAGAGCCAACACATCAATATTGCCTATCATTAGCCACCACTTACAACCACATCATAACCCTGTCATCTATCAGCACAGTATGAACCTGCATTGCACTCCTGGTCCTGATGTGTCATGTTCCCCCCAATGAGGGTCAGTACATTGCATAAACCAGCATTCATCATTCATGTTTATGTAGAGGGATGACAGCAACCATCTTCCTATCAGATGGAATGTCAATGGTGCTCAGGCTTTGCTTGCATACAGTGTGTAATGGAGCTGGAAGCATATGCCTGAGTTCATGTAGGAAGCAGACAGGAATGTTCTCAGGTCCCATGGAGACTTGCTTTTGTTGACTTGGATTAGGCAATATGCACCTGCTTCCTGATGATGAGGGGAGGCGTGCAGTTGCTGTGCATATCCACCTACACTGATGTTTGCCCTAAACCTGTCTGCAGCAGGTTGCTTATAGCTATGGTGTATGTGTATCTGGTGTGATTGACCACCATTACAGGGTGGGTTGAGTTGTCACTTCTGATATTGCAGACATATGTGAAGACGGCCTTGTAATTGCTCTTGGTGGATGTGTCCAATTTGTACACATAGTTAGCCTTACAGTAATCCACTTGGGACCTTATATGCTCGTTCAGGCAGAGGTTGACTCACTACCAAGTTGGTGCCTGCTCCTACTCTGACCTGTACAGCCGACATAGTGACCAATTATGTGGTTTGTGTATTGCTGCTGTCCAGCAAAGGGGAGTACTGTACTTTGGTGGGGACAGGTTTTACAGATGAGGTATTGCTGAGTCCATACAGCTATGTTGGTGGTCATATGGCTGTTTGTAGTAGGCAAGGACACAAGGTCATAACACAGTCGGACATCTCTGAAATTTCAACCTGATGATCATGCTTATTCTAGTACCCATGTCTGTGTCAGGGCAATGCAATAACCAGTAGCTGTAGAAATCTAACTCTGTTGGATGCACAGAAACTGAGATTACACACATGTA
Organism: Protopterus annectens; assembly: GCF_019279795.1. Taxonomy (NCBI): domain Eukaryota; kingdom Metazoa; phylum Chordata; order Ceratodontiformes; family Protopteridae; genus Protopterus; species Protopterus annectens. Next base: position 1,687,338,733 of record NC_056728.1, read on the forward strand.
CAACATGTACAGCGTATTTACCTGACAATTTTTCATCCCATGTCTGTTGTCATGAGGCAGCCAGGTACACCTACTCATACATAGATGTGCACAGGTAATACCTGATATACATTTCTGTTCTTTGTCAGTATAGCACACTGTATTTACACTCTTGCTGCTAAGTCATTCCTGTCAACCTGTTAGAGCAGGACATCTGGAGGATGCCACACATACATGGGAGCGATGGGCCAAAATTAGTGACACATTCTTAATATTGCTGTAACACACTTAAGTCATTTGATAGCACAGTAGCATTTGCATTCACAGGCATACCCTGGATTATGTCCAACTCTCATATGGCAGGAAGAGAGGAGAAAGGCTAGGAGTGTGTTAGTGAGGGTAGGAACTTTTAATTTTTGCAGTATGACTGGTATGGTGATAGAGCTAGCTGATATGATGGACAGAAGGAAGGTTGATATATTGTGTGTGCAAGAGACCAGATGGAAGGGGCGTAAGGCTAGGTATATTTGAGTCGGGTCCAAATAGTTCTATCATGGTGTGGATGGGAGGAGAAATGGTGTAGGAGTTATCCTGAAGGAACAGTATGGCAAGGGTGTATTTGGAGGTGAAAAGAGTGTCAGATAGAGTGATGTTAATGAAGCTGGACTTTGATGGTGTAATGATGACTGTTGTTAGTGCATATGCTCCGCTAGTCGCATGTGTGATAGATGAGACAGAAAAATCTTGGAGTGAGTTGGATGACATGGTGATGACTGTACCCAAGGGTGAGAGAGTGGCGATTGGAGCAGCTTTCAATGGGCATGTTGGTGAAGGGAAAAGAGGGGATGTGGAAGTGATGGGTAGGTATGTTAAGCAAAAGAATGCAGAAGGTGAGATGGTGGTGGAGTTTGCAAAAAGGATGGACATGGCTGTGGTGAATAAATATTTAACAAGACAGAAGAGCATAGGGTGACATACAGAAGTGGAGGAAGTTTCACACCGGGGGTTTATCTCCTATGCAGGAGGGCCTGTTTGAAGGAGATTGGAGACTGTAAATTGGTGACAGGGGAAAATGGAAAGTGTAGTTAGGCAGCATGGAATGTTGATCTATGGGATGACGTCATTGATCAAGAAGGGGAGGAGGAGTGTGAGAGCAGCACCCAGGATCAAATGGTGGAAAATGAAAAAGAGTGACTGTGAGGTTGAGTTCAGGGAAAAGTTAAGACAGACAATGAAGAGTTACCGGATATCTGGTACCTGGGTAACTACAGCACAGCTAGTAATGGAGACAACTAAAAATGTGCTTGATGTGACATCTGGACAGAGGAAGGAGGACAAGGGGACCTGGTGGTGGAATGAAGAAGTACAGGGGAGTATACAGAGAAAGAGGTTGGTGAAGAAGAAGTGGGATTGTCAGAGAGATGAAGAAAGTAAACGGGTATAAGGAGATGAGGTGCATGGTAAAGAGCGAAGTGGCAAAGCCTAAGGATGATGCGTATGAAGGGTTGTATGAAAGGTTGGACACTAAGGATGGAGACTAGGACCTGTACCAATTGGCAAGACAGAGGTACTGAGCTAGGAAGGATGTGCAGCAGATAAGGGTGATAAAGGATAATGAGGGAAATGTACTCACAAGCAAGGAGAAGGGTGTTCAGCAGATGAAAAGAGTGCTTTGATGAGCTGTTGAATGAAGAGAATGGGAGAGAGAGAGAGAGTAGGTTGGATGATGTGGGTATAGCAAGGAGGAAGTGAGGATAGCTATGAAGAGGGTTAAGAATGGAAAGGCTGTTGGTCCAGATGACATACCTGTGGAAGCATGGAGGTGTTTAGGAGAAGTGGCAGTGGTCTTTTTAACCAGATTGTTTAATGTAATCTTGGAAAGTGAGAGGATGTGTGAGGGGTGGAGAAAAAGTGTTTGATTACCAATTATAAGAATAAGGGTGATGTGCGGAGCTGTAGTAACTACAGAGGGATAACATTGATCAATCACAGCTGAAGTTAAGGGAAAGAGTAGTGGAAGCTAGGTTAAGAAGGGAGGTGAGGAATAGTGATCAGCAGTATGGCTTCATGTCAGGAAAGAGTAGTACAGATGCGATGTTTGCTCTGAGAGTGTTGATGGAGAGGTACAGAGAAGGTTGGAAGGAGTTGCATTGTGTCTTTGTGGACTTAGAGAAAGCATATGACAGGATGTCTAGAGAGGAGTTGTGGTATTGTATGAGGAAGTCAGTAGTGGCAGAGGAATCTGTAAGAGTGCTACAGGATATGTATAAGGGTAGTATGACAGCGGTGAGTTCTGCAGTGAGAGTGACAGGCAGAGGTGGGATTACATCAGGGTTCAGTTCTGAGCCCTTTCTTATTTGCAGTGGTGATGGACAGGTTGACAGACAGGATAAGACAAGAGTCCCCATTGACTGTGATGTTTGCAGATGACATTGTGATCTGTAGTGAGAGTAGGGAACAGGTTGCAGAGACCCTGGAGAGGTGGAGATATGCTCTACAGAGGGGAGAAATGATGGTTAACAGGACTAAGACAGAATATATGTGCGTGCATGGGAAGGAGG
>NC_056728.1:1687346272-1687413772 GCF_019279795.1 Protopterus annectens
ATGATGTTCAGGTTTTACAAATTATGTTGGCTAGTCATGAGCAATACATTTCAAGATTAGTTATAACAGGATGGATGGGTGTTCCAATTAACCCCATAAAACAGATTTGGAACAGTTGCATAGCAAACAGAACACATGCAGGAATGGAACAACAGTATGCATCATAACAGCATGCCAGTAACATTGATGGCAACATGCCACCAACAATGGTCTTTGAACAAGGTATTTTAACATGCAAGCAATCAAATATAAGAATGATAATATAGCACAAGTCCCAACATTAGGTTTGGAGTAAAACATATCCATAGTATATAAATTATTGTATTGATCCAGATGAGGGATGGGCGGAGAGACAAAAAGTGTGGCCTAATGGGTTGTTTGTTTTTACACACACAACAACACAAGGGTTTGAGTCTCACAAGGGATAATTGGCTAGGCTTAAAAAAATGGCTCGCAAGGGCAGTTAGCTTAGTATGAACATATCAGTCTACCACTTAACATCTGTTTATGTTTCTATTTTCCACAACATTACTGCTTAATACTCTATGGTTTTGCCCTCACATTACATCTACCTACGACCCATAGCTTCTGTAGCACAAACATACCTATTAAACTGTTAGCCTGGAATGGTATGTGGCAAACTGTGACAACTCTGGGTACATGACTAGAGGGGACTCGTACATACATGTCAGGGGTACATATCTGGCACATAAGGGGTACTCTGACCTGTTGTTATATGACTGTGCTACTGACATATGTCAACTGGTTTCATATTTATAAAACGTGGAAACACAAAGAATACACTGAAACCAATGAAACACCAGTCGTATAATCAAACGGCACAAAAGATGAATCCAGCCACAAATGTTTTAGCGCTTTCATTCACTAAAATTTAATACGTGAACTTCTTCAGAAGTTAAAGTTTCATTTGATGTAATTTCCTGCATGGGTAAGCTATTTAAGGGAGTGTAGGTAATAGTTTGTGTTTGTTTTTCTGAAGAAGTTCACGTATTAAATTTTAGTGAATGAAAGCAATAAAACATGGCTGGATTCATCTTTTGTGCCATTTGGTTATACGACTGGTGTTTCATTGGTTTCAGTGTATTCTTTGTGTTTCCACGTTTTATTTTTGGTGTGTCATCTGGGAGTCTATTCATGGCAACAGAAGGTGTCAGCCCTATGAGTCAAGCAAGTCAGGCTAGCTTGCTTAACTTGTCGGTTTACCCAATTCCCGAAAGAATTCAGAGCTCTGGCCCTTCTTTAGAGGACAAGAGTCAAGAGGAGTTTATTTCTTTGGTTGTGAGAATTGTCAAGGAAAGTATGAGTCATTATGCATCCGCAGAACACCCCATCATTGGTAATACAACAGCGTCTATGGGTGGTTTAATTTTGCCGCTGAATGCTACAGGAAGTTCTACAGGAAGTGATGAGGAGGATGGTAGAATGCGATCGGTTGGAAGCTCCGTAGTAGCAAAATCCTTGCTTAAACAACAAAACGAGGTTAAGGAGACAAATGTTTGGGAGTATGTTTGTAAATCCAACACAAATCCATTCTCAGGTGTGGAACTGAGCGGCGGGGACATTACACCAAGTAAGTCGAATACAGACAGTGCTTATATTGAGAGTACTAACTGTAGAAAATTGATTTTTGAACTAGAAAGAATTGTGTTCAGACACGTAACCTTGGTACTCGAAATTTCATATTTGGAAGAGTGTATAAACAGGAAAGTTGTGCCACAAGGTTTACGCTCAGCCAAGTTTCCTAACTGTGCTAAAGCAGGAGATGAACTTAGTGAACTATTGATTGAACTGTACAACAATACTGGTATTACTATGATGCGTCTGTTGACAACACACTACGAAAAGGAATTAATAGCAGTAAAAGACACTATTAAAGAACTCGACGACAGGATAAAGGGTTTTAGTTGCTTCAAAGATTACGTTGTACTTTACAATGGTATGGAGGTGAAGGCAGAAAGACCCAGGGCCACTATAGTGGCTAGGAAACAATCTAAACTAAAAAGAGATATTTTAGCTTAACAAATGAAAAAGGCTTATTCACCGGATGAAAGGGTTGTGAATGTGCATAGTGCTAATGAACAGTTTGTTAACAATAATTCTTTGTTTGGTTCAAATCCACAACCAAAGGTTAATGGTGTAGCTAAACCTTCTCCAGTTGCGAATACTAGGGCTAATGACAGTAATACAGTTGTCGACATTGACAATCAGGTCACCATACCAACCGATGGAGGAGAATGCAGTACACACACCACAAATATAAACCATGGTAGTTATGCCCTAGTAGCCTCCCTTGACAATCAGACACAGAATTCTGGCCCTTTTGCTATGGGTCAAATACAGCACAAGCAGACTTGCAGGTGGTACGCCACCACCACGAACAAAGGGAAGGGAAAGAGGAATGGGAAAAACTGGAATTAAATGTACAAGAAGCACAAATGGTGACCAATTTAGAAACTGTAAACACAGTCGGGGATTTTGAAATCAATGTTATTAATTTGTCTGACAGTTTTATCTAGTGAAGTTATTAATGTACTGAAAAAAAGGTTTTTCTTTTATATCCACAAATAGTGTGAATTTGGGTAGATTGTTGATAGACTTTAGGTTGTACCTTAGAAAATTAAATTTATGTTGCATCATGGAAGAAGTGGTTGGGATAAATCATGTTGCAACTCTCCCAGTAATACGCCTAAAAAAGCCAGCACTTTCAACCCCACTTTACATACCACACTCCAGGTGTTTCAAGGTTTATGTGAAAATGATTTTAGAAAGATTAAGTCACACAATCATATAGAGAATTTGAATCCTAGAGAAAAGGAAGCTTTACATCAGCTTTGTGGGAATTCTGACAATAGAACTATGAAGGCAGATAAGGGTGGTAAGATTGTGGTTATGAACACAAATCAATACAACAATTCTTTGGTAGAAATGTTGGAAGACAAAATTACTTACATAAAGGTAAACATCAAGGATGTCAAATCAAGTTTTCAAAGAATTGATGTAGCCTTGTTTGATATGTTCAGTCAAGGCGAATTGGATTATGATACTTATGAATATCTTTTGGTAGTTTATCCAAAACTAGCCACTTTTTTGGCATCCCGAAAGAACATGTCATTCAAAGTAATCCACCATTTAGGCCTATTATTTCAGCTAAGGGTTCTAAGTCGGAAAATATTTCGATATGGCTTGACCACTTATTAAATCCAGTGGTGCAACATTCTAAATTCTACATTAGGGATTCTTGGCATCTTTTAGAAGAGTTATGTAATTTGCAGGTACCTTTACAACACATAGTTTTTGGTACACTTGATATCAAGTCCCTTTACACTTCGATCAATCAGGAAGTGGGGATAGAATATCTGAGGGAGTATCTCACTGATTACACAGACTTTGGCAACACAAAAATTAACACCATTTGTAGTTTGATGGAGCTCGTTCTTGACAATAATGTTTTCAGATTTGGAAAGAACATCTACAAACAGGTGTTAGGAGTAGCATGGGGCGAGGGTAGCACCGGCTTTTGCCAATTTGGGAGTTGAAATTTTTGGTGAAACATCCATATTATGGTAAGGTACAAACATATTTCATATTTATCGACGATTTGTTCTTTTTATGGATTGGTTCACGTGATGATTTTTTTGATTTGGTGGAAGATATGAACAACACCACCAAGTTTTTAGAATTCAAGGTGAGTGGGTTTCGTGTAGTCATTTCTTATTTGGACATACAGTTAAGTTTAGACAAGGAAAACAATTCATTTAACAGTAAAATATTTAGGAAAGAGATATTTGCAAACCAGTATCTACATAAAGACAGTTTGCATCCACAAGACATGAAAAAAGGAGTAGTAAAAAGTCAGATTATCCGCCTGAGTAGGCTAACAACTGACGATGATGTCTTTTTTAAAGAAGTCACTTTTTTAAGATCTTTGTTTCTCAATAGAGTATATATTGATGAATGGGTTCAAAGGCTAGAACACAAGGTAACAACTTTGAGGACAGGAATAGCCAAACCAATTCTTTTGTCAAATGACATTTGTATAAATTTGGTTTCCAAGAAAATGGACTGTACCCAAAACTACAATATTTCATTTCCATTACCGATAGCTAATGAAATGTGGTACATAAAGGGCATCATAGAAAGTAATTGGAAAGTACTTTTGGGTAACAAAGAATTGTCTGTGACCATTGGTATTTCACCCAAATTTACATACAACAAAACAGTCAACCTTAAGTCAATGTTGGAAGCTACCAACAGTGACAACACATGATACGGCAGTAACAGATCAGTCAGCACTAAGAGAGGTACATATGCTTGCAAGAATTGCAAACAATGTAGATTCATTAGTAGTAGCTCTTCTGTAACAGTTAAGTCCTCTATTCAAACTGTTTGGGCTAAGGGATATTACAATTGCAACACAGATTTTGTAGTGTACATAGCCTGCTGTGTATCCTGTAACCATTTTTATGTAGGGAAAACAAAAAGGTTTTTGAAACGGAGGATTTACGAACACAATTTAGCTATCAAAAACAAAGATAAGTTAAATTCCTTGGCTAAACATGCCGCAGTATGTTCACAATTTAAGAAGTTTGAATTTTCAGTGTTAGACAAGGTTTATGAAACAGAATTGGGTGGGGATGCAAATAACATTTTAGAACGCAAAGAGACTTTATGGCAATTAATTTTAGCTGCGGATAAATCACCAGGGCTCAGTGAGTCTGTCAATTTAAAGTGTTTTTTATGTAATAGATAGTTATGGATCATAATTTATTTATGCAATGACTCATATTCACAATTTGTATCATCATTTGTTTGAACATTCAATATAGGATGTTTTTACGTTATATATTTTTTATGACATGGTTAAAAGATAGATTATTTTTTAGTATTTCTATAAGTGCAATATGCATTACTAGTTTTTTTCTTTTTTATATTTATTTCATATATACATATGGTTTCACATTTATATATATATGTATATATATCTATTTTTTTTTTTTAAGTTTCATTTGATGTCATTTCCTGCATTGGTAAGCTATTTAAGGGAGTGTGGGTAATAGTTTGTGTTTGTTTTTCTGAAGAAGTTCACGTATTAAATTTCAGTGAATGAAAGCGTTAAAACATTTGTGGCTGGATTCATCTTTTGTGCCGTTTGGTTATACAACTGGTGTTTCATTGGTTTCCTATTTATGTCCAGGATTATTTGCAGCAGTGACCACTAGCCATAACAGCGTGATACTTGGGAGACATCTATCGGGAACATACCTCTCAACCTTTTAGAGCATGACATCTGGACAAAGCCATACATGAAAGTGGGACAAAGGGACATAAATATAGACAATTTTTAGATATTGCTCTTACAAACTTAGAAAGTTGATAGCATAACAGGTTTTGCATTTGCATTTGCATGGCTTTTCTGTAGGATATGACGTTTGACACTTATATGTCTATCATTTATTTTCTAACTTCAGTCTATAATGATTTGCCACTGATTTGCCATGACACCACTTCTTTATGTAAAACAGACCAAAACTCTGAGACAAATATCTGAACATTCAGTGAATATCTGTACAGTTAAGAGGTATGATTTTGGGAAGAGTGCATATTGTATGTACCTATCCTGCTGTCATTTGCAGGCATGTGGCGTGACAATTGAACAGTTGTACACAGTTTATTAGTATACTCTTCATACAGCTACTAGCAACATTTCCTTACCTGTAAAACCTGTGGGGGGAAATTTAGGTTACCACTATCTGACTGTTTTTACATTTATTCCTGATTACTTATATGTAGATTTGCAGACATCTTAGTACAATCCCTGGATTCGAACCATGTCTTGGTGTGCAAAATTAACAACTAAGCTATTTCTCATCACAGTGAGCTACTTGGGATCTGCTGTTCTCTTATTTCCCTGGTTTCTATCTAATAGAAGGGTTATTCCTGAAAGCTTTGTTTTAAATAAAGTGAGTTTTCTTATCTCATTTGTCTTTGGATATTTACTGGCTCTGAATAGAGAAGATTTAAACCGTGGTTTGGAGTATTTTTTATTTCTGTCTAATAGTCTCTTGGTTAGACAGTCCGAACTTGAAATCCTGTGATTCATGCATGACAGATAATTATTGTACTGTGCATTAATCCTTTGGATTACTACAATCTGGAAAGCAAAGGTTAACACAAAGCAGTGCTGCATGGAACAGTTTTTATACTTTACACATTACTATTCAGAGTTCATAGATTAGTGCAGTATATATGTCTACAACAACTTACCAGAATAACATAACCATTTTTTTGTAAAGGGTCTTTATTTGACATCAATATTAGTCATTCAAACTTTTATATTTATTCAGTTCACATAGTAACAGTATACCTAGTAGCAGTATGCAGTGTACTCTTTAACAATATACTTGAAAATAGATTTGTACTCACCAGCCTGTCGGCGCAGCCTCAGCATTCTGTCACCGTGGGCTTCAATGTTCACAGCCCTCTCTGCTGCAGCTGTACATAATACTGCTATATTCCAATCCTTTGCTGTCATTGGACCATTTTGAAAAGGTTAAGCTCTGCTAAGCAGTGTGCCAATCCGCTAAGCCTATTTTAACACTGCTTAAAGGAGAAGTTGTTGAGCACTGTTTAACTGTGCACAAATCCATTTAGCTGAGCTACCCGCTGCTTAGCAATCATGTCTTAGCAATGGTTACACTTGCTAAGCATAGCTGAAAATTGCTAACCATTGCTCACTTTTATTTATTTTTTTAATATATCAGAGGTGTGCTTTCATTTATTAAGTGTATATCATATACTTTACATGACATCCCTCTATGTGCTTTCCTTACATTGGCAAGGAGTGTGACTATATTGTGTGGGTCACTTGTGTGTAGATGGGTAGTTCCACATGTTATATACACTCACACTTACATTGTACACCAGCTACACTACCCTGGTTGGCAAAAAGCAGTTGCTGTATAATTTAAGTTTACAAAAATAATTTTAACACTACTTTCCCATAGAAATAAAGTTGCCTGTCTTGGTACTTGAACTGTGCATGCCAAGTCAGGACTCTAACCACTACGCTATCTCAGCTTGGGAATTTCACTTGTATATTTGCATTTATCTCCTATGGGATGTTTAAGCTATGGCAAATGGAGGGCCATAACGTGCACACCCGCTTAGCTATGCTTAAACATTCCTTAGCTTAGAAAAAAAGGTATATATTATTATTATTATTATTATTATTATTATTATTATTATTGTTATATTATATAAGTGAGTCTTATGGTGTTCTGACAAGTCATTGAGGACTGCAATCAGGAAATAATGGCATTCATTTGGCTTTCAGGCTTCTATCCTTCAGGGAGTCCTGCTAATACATATCCTGTTTTCTATCAACTTTCTAAGTGTGTGAGGGCAATTTTTCAGATGTGTCCCTATTTTATTGTCCCCCCATTATTTGTGCCTTTGTCCACATGCACTGCTGTCAGGGAATATTGGCATACATTTGCTTTCAGACTTCTACCTTTTGGTAATTCATGCTAATGCATGATCTGTTTTCTATCAACTTTCTAAGTGTAGTGGGCACTATGTGTGTTGTGTCCCTTTTCAAGAATTTATCCGCCATTATTTGTGCAGCTGCACACAGTTCTTGCTTTGGCAGGTTGCGGAGGTGTTGTACGGCACTTTGGCAATGCAGGGGGGGGGGGGTGTCACAGGCCTTGTCACACACCCCCTGCATTGGTTTCTTGATGCTGTGTTTATTTCAGTGTCCGTGGACACTGAAATGATAATTTATTTCATTTCAGTGTCTGCGGACAGGGAAATACTGGCATAATATTAGAGTAATTCTCTAACATTATGCCAGATCAATTTAGAATGTGTTGTATGGGACTTTCTGAGTGTAGGGGGCATGTTCAATGTCCGTGCACTACTTCGTTCATAGTTCCTATCTGTGTAAGTTAAACAGCAGCGTGCCTTCATGAATATGCAAGGTGCACTACTGTGCTGTATGGATACAAACCTGTCTGTACAAGAATAGTGCTATTCTTGCATGGAGTTTATTGAATCCCAAGGTCCATCTTTGCCAGGACTGAGTGGCTACAATGCATTTACATCCACAGGGCTTCTGGGGCATATTTGTGTTTCTTAAAGGACATGTTGTGTCATGGCAAATCATACCATACTGGAACTCATACAAGTCCAGGTAACACATTATAAAACTATTTGCTATATCCTTGCCAGCTACAGGTCCCCTTGTATACTTCTCTCTGAGCATGGTGATGATCTAAGTCAAATCAAAAAGCTCTCCATCAAACCTAATCTACTTATGGGTGACATTTAACGTGTCTATATTATAATATCAAATTTTATAAAGTTTGAATGTTATAATATCGAACCAATTTTGTCTAACGCTGAAAACAGTGAAGGTGCGGAACACTGAATTCTTTCCCAGCGAATGAATTCGGTGGGCCATTGCTGTGGCTTCGCTGTTTTCAGCATTCGATATGTTGGAGCATTACAGGTCGGGTTCAGGTAAGTGTACGATTGTTTGTAGGTTAGGGTTGGGGGCGGGTTAGGTGAGTTAGGGTTAGGGAGCTGGTCATGTAAGTGTGCAGTTATGCTTAGGTTAGGGTTAGGGGACGGGTTAGGTGAGTTTAGGGTTAGGGCGCGGGTGAGGTGAGTGTGCGATAGTGACGGACCTTAGGGTTAAGGTTGGGTTAAGGTAAGTGGATAGCTAGTAGTGTATGTAAAGTTTAGTTTAGGTGTAGGATTTTAAGTGTATGTGTGTGGATTGCTGTTTTTTGTGTGTGTTTGTGTTGTGTGTATGTTTCTCGGAATAGCGTTTTTTTTTCCTTGGGGAAAAAAAATCACTGTTCTGACTGTTCGATGTTTGCGGATTTAGATGTTTAGGGTTCTATATTATAACATTTGATCTTTGTAGATTTCGATGTTATAATATAGAACCCATTTAACTACCTCACTAATAACAAATGTGTCCAAGGATTCCTCAGTTTTGTTAATTTTTGTCTCTTTATCATTCTGTCCTCTCCCCACCATGGATAATAATCTTCTTGACCTTGTCCATATCAACTTTTTACCTTCCTGTACTACCCCAATGTATGCCATGACCTCCTTAGTAGAATCCAACCATTTAGCAGTAACCACTATTAAAACACAGCTGGACAGCATAAAATACTCTACAATATTGCATGGTTACTCTAAAACAAACCTTTTCCTATTTACAGACCTTCTTAACAATTACAAATGGTGTGATGCTTCAGTTAACCAAAAATCGCGATGTTGCTGCATACCCCTCTGAATTCTATGCTCTATGGGCTGGTGCATTAAAGTCTGCTACCTTCATAACAAGAGTAATGCTAAATTCAGAAATGAGCCTGAGCACTGGAATTCACATTTAAATACACTTAACAACAAAAAGAAGAAACTTCATCTGTTAAAGATTCTAGCACTCCCAGCATGAAAGCAACTTACAACTTATGAGTAAAATCCTGCAAAGCCAGGTGTGAACTCAGGGTTGGTATTATCTCTAAAGATAAAAACGACATTCTTCAGGTACATTAGGACACATAGATATGATGTCCATCACTGTAACAAACTTATTTCCACTGAGGTTTTCCACTCTGATCCAAATGTAACTGCTAATATCTACATAGATGAAAACAGTGATACTTTCATGCAACAAACCCAGCCAAGTGCTCTTCCACTAACAGCCATCCATCCCTCCCCAAATTGCTTTAGACCAGGTTGTATCTCCAGTCTTCAAAACCAAAAATACTAGCTCCACTGGTTCTTTTACTATATCCAGCTATCTGCTAGTAAATGTCTCTCCTGCTGTCTGCTAGTAAATGTCAAGCACCCATTAGCTAATCCCTTCTTAAATATCTTCAATTTAAGTCTTAACATGTCCTTTAAATGTACTGTTACACAAATGCAGACCCATGACAGACTCTGGAAAGTATAGACCTATTAACTTTACAAGAATTATCTTTACAGTTATGGAATACATGCTTAGCAAGCTGATAAACAATAATGTAAGTAACCTACAAACCTTGAACCCATACTGTTTTGGATTTGTAAAGGACTGGTCATGCCTACTAAACTAAGCTGATTCTTTAAAAGGATCATCAAAACTGTGGATGAGGGCCTGATAATCCATGCTGCTTACCTTAACCTTACTATGCCCTCTGGCACTATCTCACACACTGGTCTGGTATCATAGATAAACTCTCTCAATTTTATGTAAACCTATACATAGCCCACTAACTATCCATTTGGCGTCCAACAAGACCCACACTGTTAAGGAAAGTGAGAACTACCTTTAGACAGAGGTAAGCCACAAATTGGGTTCCGCAGGACATGTCCTGGGCTACCTCACCTGCTGTTTGGCATCTAATTCTCAGAAACAAAAGCAGATGTTAAGGAACTGTGGACTGCTGTAAGGTGATTAAAGTGCCAAGAAATGCAGTATAATTGCCTCTGAGAAAGACATCTCAACATAGCTTATATCCCTCTCAAAAAAGATACAGTTATCCAAGACTTGGGTACAGATGTCCCAGTTGTGGTTAGAAATTGTTTCTGTTCTTGCCCATCTGATCTGTAGGTGTATTCCCTCTAGGTAACTGGTAAAAAACGAAACTGCAAACTTCAAACAACAAAATACAAGGGACAAACCACACTAGGACCAATGATAGGGGTTAGCGCTTTCGTTTACTGAATTTAGCAAACTTCTTCAGACAAGAGAAAAGGACAAATAAATGCATTTATATAAATTCACAAATCATGACATCATTTCCTTCTCACAAAGACCAGGCCTCAAATTAAAGTACCAAACCACTTACATAGATCAAAAACATCAATACAAAAATCATACATAAAAATGTATATGTTAAAACAATACATAAATTAAGTCATAAAAATAAAAATGAGCACATATAAAGTATGTACGTATATTTTTAAAAACATAAAAATGTATAAATAATATACATATAAAACACATATCTCTCTTTTAAGATATTGTGAAGGAGAGACAAGTGCATCGATGTGATTATAAATGAAGCATCTATAAGGCTTTATCTCATCAAGGCCTTCAATTTCAAAATGCTTTTAATAGAAACTGAATCATTTAAACCCGGAGGAGTTAAAGCATTCAGCTTAAGCTGCCAAATAAGTTCCTTCTCATCTAGTTTCAAATCTTTGGGTCCACCCCTGATGTTGTCACATATTTTCTCAATAACCAGGAATCTAAACTCATGGTTAGGAAAGGTATTAATGTGTCTAGCCAAGGCGTTATTCAAGTTCTTTTTGTCAATTGCAGATATATGTTCATAAATTCTACTTTTAAGGGGTCTTTCTGTTTTGCCCACATAGAAAAGCAGGGCATTTCAAACATGAACTCAAGTAAACAACCCCTCTTGTATTGCAATTGAATTTACCTTTGATGTAATACTTTTTGTCATTTATAACAAAAGAAGTGACAACATTAATATATTTACACCAACAGCAAGCTTCGCATTTAAACATGCCACAATGTAGTAAGTGGCATCTTGGGATGCCATTTTCAAGAATACCTTTCAGGTTCCTGCCTTTTCTAAAAACCACAAAGGGAGAGTCGCCCACGTGATTTCTGATCAATGAATCATCAAAAAGAAAAAAACAATTTTTAAAAATAATTGATTTCAATAAAGGAGCGTCAATAGAAAAGGTGGTAATGAAACTCAATCTAGCTATGTCAGTATCAGGTGGTGCACCTGAACGGCTAGAGTCAGTTGTAATCTCATTCGGGCCAGCTATCAATACATTATAATCAACCCCACCTGGATCCATAAGGGTGTTCAGGTGTCTGTCATCTGATTCAATGGTACTGAGAAAATCATTCACAGTCAATAAAGGCTTAAAAAAATTGTGTTCTTTTAAAGGAAACTTCACCAATGACATCTTCCACTAACTTAACAGGATAACCATGCTTAATAAACATTTCCTTCAATAAATTACACTCATCCATAAAATCACATTCCAGGGAAACTATCCTTGCAGCCCGTACAAGTTGGCCCTCAATAACTCCTTTCTTCTGAAAGAAAGGGTGGCAACTGGAAAAGTGAAGGAATGCATTTGAATAAGTGGTTTTCCTAAAAACTTTTGAAGTGTACCTATTCAAAGAATAATTTTTGGTCAGATCAACATCCAAAAAAGAAATTCTGTCAGTGCTGAATTCCCATATAAATTCTAAAAAAAATGGTGAATTTAGTAATGTGTTCAACAAATAATTCAGCTGAAGGTTTGTCCCCTCGCCAGAGTATAAAGATATCAGCCAGATAACGGGTTTACCATGCAACCCTCTCCTGGAAAACTACATCCTTAAACAGAAATTTTTTCTCCCAAAAAGCCATTACAGCATTTGCAAATGTAGCCCCACAGGGAGAGCCCATGGCAACACCCGATTTCTGTAAATAAAATTCATTATTAAATAAAAAGTAGTTGTTGTTTAAAACCAACTCCAGCAAGTAGATCACCAAATCAATACATGAACCATCAACACATTTTTCAAGCAAAAAATCCCTGATCCACTCACATCCGGTGTCCTGAGGAATTATGGTATATAAATCATGGACATCAATTGTGAGGAAGTTAAGGTTTTCTGAAAAAGGGAGGTCATTCATAGCCCCTATGAATGCCCACAAATCTCTACAAATCTGAGGTTCATTTTCCAGAGCATTCTTGAGCTTAGCATCAACAAATTTGGCACAACCATATGTAATGGATTGCCTTCCATCAATAATTAGATGAAAAGGGGGATCATCCAAATTTTTATGAATTTTGGGTAACCCAAATAAAGTAGGGGTCAATGGATGCGAGATAGGCAAAAAATTGAACAAATCAACATCAATGCGCCATCAATAAATAAATCATTAATGAAGCCTTTGATGCGTTGGTACGCCCCATTAATTTCGTTAAGAGATACTTTAATATAGGCTTCATTTGCCAAAAGAGAACAAATCTTGTTGTTATAGTCTATATTAATCCATGAAAACCAACCCACCCCCTTTATCAGGTTTCATAACACGGATGTTAGCAAATATTAAATCCTCTAAAGAATCCTTTTCTGATCTAGACAAGTTAAATAATTCAGTATTACACAATCCCCTATTATTTAAAGTTGTTCTGAAATCATTCTCAAAATTTTTTCAAATAATAATATACAAGGATGTAACACAGGGTTGAACAAGCTAGCAACCCTAAAATCTTTAATAAGGCTAGAATTATTCCCAAACAACACATTCAAGTTAGCTTTATTAAAGATTTTAGGGTTGCTAGCATGTTCAACCCTGTGTTACATCCTTCTATATTATTATTTGAAAAAAATTGTGAGAATGATTTCAGAACAACTTTAAATAATAGGGTATTGTGTAACACTGAATTATTTAACTTGTCTAGATCAGAAAGGGATGCTTTAGAGGATTTAAGATTTGCTAACATCCGTGTTATGAAACCTGATAAAGGGGGTGAGTTGGTTTTCATGGATAATATAGACTATAACAACAGGATTTCTTCTCTTTTGGCAAATGAAGCCTATATTAAAGTATCTCTTAACGAAATTAATGGGGCATACCACCGCATCAAAGGCTTCATTAATGATTTATTTATTGATGGATGCATTGATGTTGATTTGTTCAATTTTTTGTCTATCTCACATCCATTGACCCCTACTTTATTTGGGTTACCCAAAATTTATACAAATTTGGATGATCCTCCTTTTCGTCCAATTATTGATGGAAGGCAATCCATTACATATGGTTACGCCAAAGTTGTTGATGCTAAGCTCAAGGATGCTCTGGAAAATGAACCTCAGATTTGTAAAGATTCGTGGGCATTCTTAGGGGCTATGAATGACCTCCCTTTTTCAGAGAACCTTAATTTCCTCACAATTGATGTCCATGATTTATACACCATAATTCCTCAGGACACCGGATGTGAGTGGATCAGGGATTTTTTGCTTGAAAAATGTGTTGATGGTTCATGTATTGATTTGGTGATCTACTTGCTGGAGTTGGTTTTAAACAACTACTACTTTTTATTTAATAATGATTTTTATTTACAGAAATCGGGTGTTGCCATGGGCTCTCCCTGTGGGCTACTTTTGCAAATGCTGTAATGGCTTTTTGGGAGAAAAAATTCCTGTTTAAGGATGTAGTTTTCCAGGAGAGGGTTGCATGGTACACCCATTATCTGGATGATATCTTTATACTCTGGCGAGGGGACAAACCTTCAGCTGAATTATTTGTTGAACACATTACTAAATTCACCAATTTTTTAGACTTTACATGGGAATTCAGCACTGACAGAATTTCTTTTTTGAATGTTGATCTGACTAAAAATTATTCTTTGAATAGGTATACTTCAAAAATTTTTAGGAAAACCACTTATTCAAATGCATTCCTTCACTTTTCCAGTTGCCACCCTTTCTTTCAGAAGAAAGGAGTTATTAAGGGCCAACTTGTACGGGCTGCAAGGATGGTTTCCCTGGAATGTGATTTTATGGATTAGTGTAATTTATTAAAGGAAATGTTTATTAAGCGTGGTTATCCTGTTAAGTTAGTGGAAGATGTCATTGGTGAAGTTTCCTTTAAAAGAACAAAATGTTTTTTTAAACCTTTATTGACTGTGAATGATTTTCTCAGTACCATTGAATCAGATGACAGACACCTGAACACCCTTATGGATCCAGGTGGGGTTGATTATAATGTATTGATAGCTGGCCCGAATGAGATTACAACTGACTCTAGCCATTCAGGTGCACCACCTGATACTGACATAGCTAGATTGAGTTTCATTACCATCTATTCTATTGACGCTGCTTTATTGAAATCAATTATTTTTAAAAATTGTTTTTTTCTTTTTGATGATGCATCAATCAGAAATCACGTGGGTGACTCTCCCTTTGTGGTTTTTAGAAAACGCAAGAACCTGAAAGGTATTCTTGAGAATGGCACCCCAAGATGCCACTTACCACATAGTGGCATGTTTAAATGCGAAGCTTGCCGTTGGTGTAAATATATTAATGTTGTCACTTCTTTTGTTATAAATGACAAAAAGTATTACATCAAAGGTAAATTCAATTGCAATACAAGAGGGGTTGTTTACTTGAGTTCATGTTTGAAATGCCCTGCTTTCTATGTGGGCAACACAGAAAGACCCCTCAAAAGTAGAATTTATCAACATATATATGCAATTGACAAAAAGAACTTGAATAACGCCTTGGCTAGACACATCCTAACCATGAGTTGAGATTCCTGGTTATTGAGAAAATATGTGACAACATCAGGGGTGGACCCAAAGATTGAAATTAGATGAGAAGGAACTTGTTTGGCAGCTTAAGCTGAATGCTTTAACTTCTCCGGGTTTAAATGATTCAGTTTCTATTAAAAACATTTTGAAATTGAAGGCCTTGATGAGATAAAGCCTTATACATGCTTCATTTATAATCACATTGATGCACTTGTCTTTCCTTCACAATATCTTAAAAGAGAGATATGTGTTTTATATGTATATTTTTTATACATTTTTTATGTTTTTAAAAATATACGTACATGCTTTATATGTGCTCATTTTTATTTTTATGACTTAATTTATGTATTGTTTTAACATATACATTTTTATGTATGATTTTTGTGTTGATGTTTTTGATTTATGTTTGTAAGTGGTTTGGTACTTTAATTTGAGGCTTGGTCTTTGTGAGAAGGAAATGATGTCATGATTTGTGAATTTATATAAATGCATTTATTTGTCCTTTTCTCTTGTCTGAAGATGTTTGTTAAATTCAGTAAACGAAAGCGCTAACCCCTATCATTGGTCCTGGTGTGGTTTGTCCCTTGTTTTTTGTTGTTATTCCCTCTAGGTCTCATGCAGTTTTGGTACCACTATAGTCTTTTTTGCTGGCATATCCTTGAATAGAATCCCGTTTTATGGAATGTACCTCACAAAGCAGCTTCATCAATTTGAAAAGCCCCAAAGGTCTGATCAAGAATACTTATGGACTACATAATACAGGCACCCCAAAAGACTAATAGCCCTGTCCCTCTACTCTGTCTTATAGAAATTCCTGATGGGCAATGTCTCTTTAGCTTTGCCAGAATTGTAACCGCCTACAATTTTCTAAAATCCTCCAGCTTTACAAAACCAATTGCCTGTTAAGACCTCAGCCTCCACCACATGACCAACAAGTCCTGCTGGCATGATGGTTTTATAACACAGTGCAGTCTTTGTCTTTGCAATAAACTCCCTTTACATGACAAACAAAGCAACACCCTATCTACTGTCAGAGCTGGACTTGGTGATCAAATGGATAACCATAAATGCATGCCCATGGTATGCAGAAATAATCTTTTTACGAGGTATAACTAATATACCAGTGGGTGTCAATGGATAAGCTTCTTGATTGCCCTTTAGCCATAAGTTTAGCATAAATGTATTAACCTAGAGCTGATATTGGCTAAAAACATTTGGGGTCTATATTAGAAACATGAAAGCTTACTTTTGCGAATACATTTTCATCGATACATAAAGGTCGATGTCCGCAAAGAGCGAAAGTGAGAACGTCGAACGTGATAATGGAAGCAACAGCTCCATACAGGTAAGGGAAACCTAAGTGAACAAACATCAAGTAAAACACTTTTCTAAATGTTTTTCAGGGGGGCAAGCCCCCATTCACCCCCCTACTTAAATATACCAACTCTGAGACCACACTACAGTGGAGAAAAGGATTTACTTCATCACCATGATCACTCTGCTGGCCGAGGAAATATTTTCGGCATTCTCACTTTTGTCATTTGCATTGTTCGCTCTTTTCAGTCATCGACCTTTGTGTCGATGAATACGTATTCGTGAAAGTAAGCTTTCGCGTTTCTAATATAGGCCCAAACATTTGCATTCAAAATCATGCAATATTCCAAGAAGTCCCAGCTCACATAATTATACGCCTTATTAAACAAGTATTAAAAAAAAATTTAATCATTATTTGCAAGAAAACATGCAGGGTAAGATTCAGAAACAATCCTTATGTGGGTATGCAAACACAAAATAGCACAGGTGAAGCAGCAAAGTGCAGCCTAACTCTGATTATTTATGTACTAGTATAATGTCATATGATGAGTTCAGAATATGCAGACCGTTCGCTGATGAAAGCACAATAGGTTACATAATGATGAGGACAGTGCTGTGGCAGTTATGTGACCTCATGAAGCATGCTTAGGAAGATGCATGTTCACACAATGATGCACCATTACAATCACAGCTGACTAACCAGCTAACAGCTACACAGTACATGTCCTACTATTTTTATATTATAAATGTGCAAGAAATGGGGAGCTGGACTAGACTGGATGAAAGGGGGAAGAATGAGCAGAGGAACATGCAGAACAACAACTACAAAGGAAGAGTAGTATGGGGGTAGGAAGCAAGAGTATATTTTTAGGACAAGTGTCCATTTTTTATGTTTTCAAGAAAGGAAGAAGGGGAAGATAGCACAGAGATGGTGTGGACAGGAGAAAGGGTATAGGGATAGCAGCAGGAGCACAAAAAAAAAAGACAGGCAAAGACCAAAAGGGAAAGTTTTGTCAGAGATGGGGATGGGAACACAAAGGGGACACCCAGCCATCCAGAGGGAGAACAGTTGGGGATGGGGAGGACTGGACAGTAAACTCGAGTGGAAATTGACACACAAGAAGAAGGAGCACCATGATGGGTTGTAGGTAAGGATGACAGCTGAATGACATGCTATACAGTGGCGCACCCAACTGGAGATGAGTTACTTCTGTGGCTACCCTCTTTATGGAGCTCAGCTACTGTTGGCCAGTTGGTTGGGCTAGACAGCTGTGCAACTCTTCACAGTCTCTTGAGGACATGCTTCAGGATGCCAGTGTGGATGCCCAGCTGCTGGTCCACCAAAGTCTACATCACGCCTTTAAACTCTTGCCAGGTGACACATTGAGACATACTTGTAACACCTCTCTGTATTGGGGAGCCTACACCCCTGATGAAGACAGGCATTTAGAAGGCAGCAGAGCACCATCTAGGTCACCCCTTACTAAAAGATCTACATCACCTAACAGAGAGGCAGGCCTGTAGGCTACAGGGAAACCAGCAAGTGATGGCTGCACAGGTGCAAGGTATGGTGGGTGCTGCCAATCTGCATCCACATCTGTGGCTGACGCTGAATAAAACATGAGCGTTAATAGAGAGAAACAAAATGGCAGCACAAATAAATAAAAAAGATGAAGACACCTATAAAGAGAACAGCACAATAGCAAAAACATTCCTTGGAGGAGTAAAATGCTGTTAACTATGCACGCACCATGTCCAAGCTGGTTTGACACAAGTTCATCTGACTCACTAACTCGACAGATCTGAACTTAAACCTTCGCCTCTACATCAACAGCCATATTACTGTTTTGTAACTTTACTGATTGTATTTTTCTGATCATTGGCATCCACTCTGCATTTCACCCAACATGGACTGGCTCCCGTCATCACATCATTATTGAAGATAACAGCCTCCTCCAGTGAGTAACATCTGCACCTTGCAAAACAACCCTTATCACACACTAGGGTACAAAACTGAATTTCTTTTCAGAGCTCCTACACAGCAGGCTGCAAATGAATTCTTCTTTGATGCACTGAAGATGAAACTCCTATGTCATCCTTACCTTACTGCTGCCCAAGATGAATCATCTCTTACCAGCCCTTCCTTGAGTTTGGAATTATAGTGCTTTGCTATCAGTGCTCATGTTTTACCATGGTTTATCACTGACTGATATACTGTACCCCATCCTGCATGCCTGATTGATCTGGCAAGGTAAATCTGGTAGACGGTGAGTAATTTCTTTCAGCTAGCTCTCAAAAAAATGGTAGCACATTTCCCCTTCATGTCTTTAAGAGTCTGTAATTTAGATGTTACAGTGACTGCACGTCATTAATTTTTCTTACTCGTAGCGTAGAGCACCAAGTCTTGTTACTGGAACCAGTTTTCTGTAGCACTGTTTCTTCTTTCATTGTTCAGCATAACTGATTAAAGGAGTCCATTTCTTTCTGATTCGTTGCCATCTCTTGCCATGCAGTACTTAGATAAAAGGCAAGACTGTCCAGTTTATTGAGAAACTGAATCAATTTCTCTTCCACAGTTAAGCTGAACAATGCAAAAACAGCATTAGTCACCCATCCTTTATAGTTAAATGTATGTAGTTCGATACTTAAAACCCTCCCTCCGCTGATTCCTTTAAACAACTTACTGAGGATGGAGCTGAAAGTGTTAAGCTGTCATAATCATTCAGGTTGAGCAGCACACCCCAGCAGTTGTGTTTGGATTTGCAAATTTTATTCTTTGTGTGACTATACTAAAGTGGAGCTACTTGTCTACTATATCCATTTATCCCATGGCAGAGAACGATGGCAGTATTCACCACATAAGCAAAAAAGAGAAGAAATGAGCGCAATGTCAATATAAACAAGCATGAACCCTCGTTATGTATATAAGGAAGGTAAGAGGCCACAGGTGTTTTAGACTCGGTCTGGGTGAATCAAGACAGCTGTGAATATGACTCTATGTTTTGATTTACTGTTGCAATGGTTATATCTAATATTTATTAGTGTGGTAAGTTTACTTGCCCATGTGTACTTCCTGGGATTTTCACATCTTCAAGTCTGTGTAGTCACCAGCCAAATGCTGATAATCTTCCTCACAGAATCATCAGTGATTGCAGTTTATAAATGACATCATCTCTCTTTAAAAAGTGGAAAACACACACAATAACATTCTTATTCTAGGTGATTTCTTTTGGATTGAAAGGATTGTATAATTTCTAAACCTGGCAACTTTATGAATCAAGTGACAATTTTGTCAGGTGTTAAAGTGCAAGATGTTCAGTCTCGATTTAGACAGATTATGAAGTAAGATAATTTCTACCAAAAGGAGTTATGTAATGGAACAAATAACATTTTAAAAAGGAGTTTGCCATGGCATGCTTATTGATTGTTTCTAGCCATTAGTAAAACACCATACTTCTAAACCTCTTAGAGTAAGAAATCTGAACAAAACAGCAAATATTTGGGGACAAAAGCCCAACAATAGGGAGACTTTTTAAATATTGTTCTTACAAACTTAGAACGTTGAGAGAATAACAGATTTTGCATCAGCATGAATTTTCTGAAGGATATGAACTTTGAAATAAAATGTCTGCCATTATTTTTAGACTTCAGTCATCAATGATTTGTTAGTGGTTTGCTAGAAAACAATTTTATGAGAAATGGATTAAAAATATGAGTAAAAAATCTGGACATTTTGCAAAAATCTGGACACTTGAGAGCTATGCATACCACCCGCATTTTTAGGAGGGATCTCAAGACTCAAACACAGGGGCACAGCTAATATATTACAGACCGATTCACATGTATTTTAAGAGATCACCCTACTTTAATATGGCTATACTAATCATTTGTCATATTTTGATCAGACATTGCATGTTTATATCAGATATAAAATATCTGTCTGTTACAGAAAAAAAGTCTCTAGCCAATAATACCCAGTTGATCCTTCTAGCATACACTTGGAAACATTTTATGGAAAAGAATCCCTCTAAAATGGTCTCTCTCTCACACACACACACACACACACACACACACACACACACACACACACACGACACATCATGCACACACACGTGTATGATAGAGGGAGATGCTAGTTTATTATGGGTGGCATTTTGTAATAAAATAATATCAGTTAGAATTCATATAGTTTTGTTAGAGAAGGAAAGGGATTAGTAGTGATGAGAAGATGAAGTCGTATTTGTGGATGTTAGAATAGAGCTGATCAAGACTGAACACAGAGTTATGTGGGAGAAGTTTAATGGCTGAATGTGTTACTATTAATTATGAATTATTTGTGGGAGGTATCAGTGAAATAAAGAGTTAATGCTTATTGAGATTGTTTTTATTAAAATATATTGCTCATTAAGTTATTTTCAGTAGAGGATGAACTGTCCGGATTGAGAATGGAAGTGCAGCTAAGCATGTATAAAGGTTGAGAAACTGTAGCCTGAAAAACAGCCATTTTAATTCCATTACACAAGGATGTTTGAACCACAGACCCTGTTAGCTATAGACCCATTAGTCTCACTAGCCTCATATGTAAAGTTATAGAGCACATTATGTCAGAATTCATTAATATGGACATTGGAATTCTCTTAAACCTGCACACTCATCAAATTGTCTTTATCAAAGGAAGGTCCTGCCTCTTTAACCTCATTAATTTCTTTGAAAAAGTAACTGAAGCAGTGGGTAGTGGTTATATAGTACATACAGCCAAGATCTTTGACACTCTTCCCCATGCTGGCATAGACTTGTAAATCTGAATATAAATCATTACATTGTGCAATGGATAGCTAACTGGTTGTCTGACAGGACCCATGTGGTTAGAGTCATAGGTGCCATTTCTGAAAGCAAAAAAAAAGTTACCTGTGGTATACTACAAGGCTCAGTTTGGGGCTGTTCGCTATTTGGCATCTATTTCTCAGACCTTCAGGAAGCACTTCTAGCCTATGGTTAATTAAGTTTACAGATGACAGTGGATGGGTGTTGTTATTCGATCTTCAACTGACTCACAGTTATTCCAAAATGGCTTAGCAATTGGTGCAAGGACAGTGGTCTCAAATTAAATGTAAAAAATGCAGCATAGTTCATTTTGACTAACAAAACAGTTTCATTTACCATACAGGAAATTTACCTCTCCAATTAGACACTATTGTAAGGGATTCAGGTGCTCTAGTTGATAATTCTTTATTATTAACTAGCATGCCTCCACAGTAGCTCAGAAAGCCTTTTATCTGGCGCATAAAATTTCTAAAGGCATCTACACTAGACCCAAAGAAGTTTTAATTCCTCTTTACTTATACCTTAATTCCTCTTCACCTATATGTTATCAGATTCATTATTGAATATATTACACGTTTTAGCAGGTATTTATCTAAACGTATGATACAACTTTTGAGATTGTCATATATACGAAACAGGAATACCATGTCATGAAAGGAAAAACAGAGATGGGTGGTGTGCTTAATGTAGTAAACACATTGTTAACACAAGTACAGTGCAAAACAATTAGGTGAGAAGACTAGACTAGGCTAGGATGGACTTCTAAATGAAAAGAAAAACATGAAAAGCAGTTGCAGAAACAGTGTGACTCACAAGAACAGAGAAATATTGTGTTAGTTTGCTTAGGCCAGGTCAGAGAGTAGTTGATTTAATCCAGGTCAGAGCACGTACATATCCATAAACTATGTAAATGGGATTTGAAAAGGGTTTCAAAGGTAGTTGTGTTGTCTGTTGACCTTATGCTAAGGGGCATAATGTTCTACATTTTAGAAATGTAGTTGGAGTACAGGGAGTCACCAGCACTGTTCTTAGTTCTTGTGATGCTAATCAGAGATTTGTTGCCGGATCTTAGTAAACATTTGTTTCTATAGTGGTTTAATAGGTCTTGTATGGCTGCTGTTGTGTTGGGGCCAAACAGATTAGGGTAGAATCATCTGTGTATCAAACTAAGGTCACATGGAGAGTGGCAGTATGAAGGTTATTGGTAAATATGGTAAAAAGGAGCAGAACAAGTATAGACCCTTGTGGGACACCTAAAGTAATAGGCAGAAGGGGAGATACATTATGTTGACATTTTACTGCCTGACTGTGACCTGATATATAGTCCAGGAGCCATGCAAGTGTGAAGTAGCTTAGATTTACTTCAAAAAGTGCAGGTAAGGGTTTATTATGTGAAACAGTATTGAATGTGTTAGAGAGATCTAGAAAGATAGATGAAACAAGATTGTCATAATTAAGATGCTGATTAATGGTATTAGTAAAGTTGATAAGGGCTGTGGTAGCTCTGTGATAAGGGAGGAAACCATGCTGAGTGCTTGACAGAAGTTTGTTGTCTAAGAGGTAATGTAGAATTTGTGAATGTATGCATCTGTCAAGGATTTTTGATAAAGGTGATAAAATGGCAATAGCTCAGTAGTTTGATAGTTCTATAGAATTTCCTCCATTATGTAGTGGAATTATATAAGATATTTTCCAGAGGACAGGGATGCGATGTTCAGAAATGGACCTGTTCATTAGCATAGAGGCTGGGTATGAAATGGCTTCGGCAGCTATTTTGAGAAATTTGGCAGGTAGTTCATCTGCTGCAAGGGCTGTGGGCTTGAGGTTATTTAGGTATTTTTCTACAGTTTTTGCTGGGACTGGTTGTAGGGAAAAGTATTTGCTATTCTGAGCTGATGATGAGAGTTTGGGAGGAGAAGGGGGGCAGTTGTTTGAGAGGGCCAGAATAAATTTGGTAAAGTATTTGTTAAACTGAGTAGTGATGTTGCCAGTAGAGTTATTGGTGGATGGGAAGGGTGTGACAATTTTGCTTGGTTGTAGAATTTTATTAATGGCACACCAGAACTTTTGTGGGTTATTTCTCTGCTTTGATTGAATGTCAGTATATATTTTTTGTCAAGTCTGGTTTGCTTTTTAGGTTTTATTTCTTAGTTCAAGGTATTTTTGTTGATTTGCTGCTGTTTTGTTTTGGAGTCATGTTTCCCAGGTTTTATCTTTTTTCATTTAGAAGTGATCTTAACTCTTTGGTAAACCGAGGGACATAGATGGACTTTATTCTAATAGTTCTAGTTGGGGGCTAATTTATTTAGGATGTTTAGGAAGGTAGTGTTGAAGTGTTATACAACATTATCTAGGGGAAGGAATTTATGTGGTTTCCAATCACAAAGTTTGACTGTGGATATAAACTCCTGGGAGATGAAGTTTTTTGTGTAGTGGATTTTATGGAAAGAGGTGACTTGTTTGGATTTATTTGGTGTCAGAGAACAAAGGTGGGGAGGTGGTCACTAAGAGAATCTGGAAAGCAGCCAGAGTGATGTGATAATTTAGGTCGTTTGGTGAGGATCCAGTCAAGGATGGACTCCTGTTTTATGATGCTTTATCTGTTCTAGCTGTAGTTTGAATTATTTATGTGAAGCCATGGAGGTTGATATGGTCAGTAGGGTGTGATGAGTTACAGGAGGCCAATTGATATTAAAGTCTCCCAGTATGATAGCCTCCCAGGGGAGGGTATTTTCTATCTAATGAAGGATATATTCTAGTGTATTCTGGGGGGGGGGGTGTAGGCTCCAATTATACCTGGGTTTTTGTTTGAGTTGATTTTTAGTTGGTGTGATAGATTCATAGTCCAGTCCTCTTGAACAAACTTCCACTACATGTCAAGCAAAGTAGCACTGTTGCTATCTTCAAGGTAAACCTAGATAATTGGATGGGCAGCCTCAAATTTTCTCCTGTTCTGTCTTGTCTTGCCCTCCTTGAGGCTAGAGGGAATTTTTTATAGGGTTTCTTGGCTAGACTTGAAATGGTCTGCAGACCGATTGCTTAGTACTTACCTATGAACCTAAGAACCTATGAATCTGGGGGCATGGCCTGTGATGAGGGTAGCAAAATGGGTCAGAATAAGAAATTTGGAAATAACCATTCTGTACACACACACACACACACACACACACACACACACACAGACACACACACACACACACACACACACACACTGTTCAGCCTGGGAAACCAGAAGCCCAGCTCAGGCAAGTGAAACATCAGTATTATTCATTTGGGCTGTGGTTATCCTAATTAACCTGTTCTACAAAGAATCTGCACACAGAGGCACTGCTCAGGCATGTCTTTGCAGACAAAGTTGAGAAACACAAAGACTGCTGAACCCTGAGGAGGTAATACTTTTCTATGGGGGGGGGGCAACACTGGAAGGACACTACACAGTAGAAGACACATTATACAATTAATACTGAGGTTTAAAATATCTACCCAATAACATCATCAAAACTACTTATCTCAGGAAGAGAGTAGATGTTTAGAGTTTGGTACAGCTCCAGGATCAATGTTAACAAAACAGAAAATAAAATACTTGGGTTCAGATAGCTTTCCTACTGAGGTTTACAACTGGGAAGATGAACTACTTTATGACACATTAGCTAAAGTATGAAATATAATTGCAGACAAAACAATCAGTAGTGAATTCCACCAACATGGCTAGATTAAGTCTTCTTTCCAAAGATAAAATCAACACCAAAGATTTGGCAATCAGAAAACTAACAGAACTTCCAGGAGTGTTGAGGCTTTCTGCCCATGGTTAAAGGCTTCAAAACACTCATGGGTGGTCTGTTATTTCTCTGGTAATGCCCACCTTGTCAGACATTTTTGCTTGTATGATGCGTACTAATAACTGAACGGCCAGCTTTAGAAGCCAAGAAAGAACAAGAGACTGCTTCTCAAACACTGAATGCTGATGACAGAAAACATAGATATAGTTTCATTAAGATAGTTAAAGACATTCAGCAACAATTTATAGAGTATTCAGGATTACAGTGTAATAATGAAGAGAGAAAAGTTATTAGAATAAGGAAAGGAAGATGTTTTGGAGCATGTACTGAGCTACAAGAGAAACATGATTAAGTTTATTTAGGTGGAAAGGACGTTGAAGATACATTTACCAAACTTTCATAAAATGGAACAGAAAGTCATATCTATTATTCCAAGACAAAAGTTAAAAATGAATACCCCTGTAGATAGAATTCATACTGTTTATGCTGTTAAGGTTATAATTTCACCACTTACTTTAAATCTGATAAGCCACTTATCCATTCCACACTGTCATGATGGAGCAGGTGAAGTACAGAACAAGATTAGGACATCTGTAGACAATGCCAATAGAACAAGACCAGTTTATAATAAGCCAAATATGTTAAAACAGCAAGAGGGATGGGGGTACACACCGTTGCTTTTAAATTGGTTCAATGGGTTAACTTAAACAACAAATTCTCTAATTAGGAATACATCAAATGTGACTATGTTGATGACTACATCAACTCAACAGGGGAATTTCTCTAATTAGGAATACATCAAATGTGACTATGTTGATGACTACATCAACTCAACAGGGGAATTTCTCTAATTAGGAATACATCAAATGTGACTGTTGATGACTACATCAAATCAACAGGGGAATTTGGGACACATGGAAAAGGGAAATATTATGTGAGTAATAAAGAGAGTAAACTGAAAACCACATTTATGAAATGGAAGAGAGTCATCAAAAGTAGGCGCACAACAATTTATCTGACTTATTGGAGGAAAGAACTATTGACATTCAATATGAATTATTTGATAAGTAGAAAATATTGAAAATATTAACATGATAGTTACAAACCTGGGAAAAGTATTGAATAGATGTTATTGCCTAGATAAAAAGGCCATGCCTGGGAAAAGTATTGAATAGATGTTATTATCTAGATAAAAAGGCCATGCATTGGGACTATTGTAAAGGTGTTTTTTTTAAACCTGTTAAGAATGTTTAAGGAAAAAAAGAAATATAGATATAAAATGCTGGATACGGAATTTTCCAAAGGTGGATAATGTATACTTTTTTATTGTATTAATATGGAATATATTTTCTATTCTCTACACATCTTTTTGTACATCTCATGTCAACTAACTTCTGTAAATAACACAATTATATTTGTTATAAGGCTAGTATTGCATTGTTTTGTACTATGTGGAGATTTTTGTAGTATGTGAAGCTTATGTACTTATTACTTCTCTTTTAGTATTAAAGCTAGTTATTTTGTTACATATGTTTTATTACTCTCTTTTTTGTAATATGTAAAGCTTTTCTCCCCAGACCTCCGCTGAAAATGGACAAACTGTCCAGTCTGGACTTTCCAGGTAACCAGACATAAAATAACATAAGTAAATATTTGGGAAATGTCATGCAACGTGGTTAATTTGTAAAAAAAAAAAAAACAATTTCAAGGATTTTTTGCATATTAGGTATTGCTGCATAACTCTAAGTTTCTTAGTGAAATCATTTTGAACAAATCCGAAAATAATTGGAGACAAAGGCAAAAAATCAGGGACAGATTTTAAATATCACTCATAACTTCAAACATTGCAAGAAAAATAGGTTTTGTATTAGGAGGCATTTTCTGAAGGATACAAAGTAAAAAACTGAAATGTCTGTCATTATTTAGTAGAATTAATCTCTGATGACTTTCCAGGAAACCGCATATTTTATGGGGAGCAGATCAAAAATATGAGGCAAAAATCTCGACATTCTACAACATTCTATACAGTTGAGAGGTATGAGTTAACAAATGGGGATATTTATATTATATATTAAAAAGATAAATATGTATTTATTTAACATTTTTTACCAGGAAAGTCTGACTTGGAATGAAGCCAATTTTCAGCTGAGGCCTGGGGAGAAATGCTCCAGATGTATGTCTTTGTATTGTGGGAGGTAACCGGATTACCTGGAGAAAACCCACACGAACACAGGGAGGACATGCAGACTCCGCATGGAAGGCACTCCAGCTGAGAATCAAACTGGAGAACCTCTTACTGTGAGTCGACAATGCGACCGCTGCACCACAACTGTGTGCCACCATCAACCATAAATAAATAAGTAATCATGATAATCTGCACATTTCTTTTATAAAAAAGCAGCATGCTGACCTTCCATTAAATAACCTATTCATAGGAAGTTACTAGGCTAATGGCCCCAGGGGCCCTTACAAGCATAGACAAGTTTAACCCATGTTCCCAAGGGTGTTTGGTTAAGCAGACACTAAAATCAGCACCTATTGCTCCTGTCCAAGACGGACAGAGATAGAACTCCTGGGGTGAATTTCTGGTTACCCATCCAATGGCACAAATTGCGCTTAAATAGGGCCAATGAGAGGCTTTGTTTAACATGAATAGAAAGCTTGTTCCAAAGATGTGGCAACCTCTGTGAGGCAAATTTCTCTCTCCAGCAAGTTCTGTTGATGTCACATACCAAGTTAAGGTCCTTTGAGTGAGTGACCTGTGTACCATTTGACTTATGAATGTGCAGCAATTCCATCAAAGCTGGGTCAAAGATTGCTCTGTATGCAAGACACAGGTCGCTTCTGTGTAGTCTGTATGACACAGAGTAAAGGGAAAATGATTTTAGTCTGTCCACATAAGACAGATCTTGAAGACCCTGAATTTTCTTTCTAAGGAACCTTTGTGCTCTCTCTCCTATTGCTGCAGGTGTTTGGAAAAGAACATACCAAAGGGTGTGCTGTACACTATTATTGGCCTGATGAGGGAAGAGTACAGGAGGTTATAACCTCTATTTTTTCTGGAGACAATGCCCTTACTTATGAGATGAGCAATATAAAATGCCCTTCTTACCACTGTGGAGACATGGTGATCAAAGTTAAGGTTGCTGTCAACTTGTGTGCCCAGATCTCTCACTACTGACTGTGTGCTTAGGGTATTGCAATTGATGTGGTAGTTTGCAGGAACATCAACCTTGCTGAAGGGGATGATAATGCATTTTTTGCATTAAGTTTAAGACCATGACTTTGGCACTGGTCATGAGTCTGCATAAGACCTTCTTGAAGGATAAAATTAAAATAAGGCACCAAAGTTACACACTGGAGATTATCCACAGTAATTTTATTACAAAAAAAGAACAATAGGTGAGCACTTTCACAACTCAGTGTTGCTTCATCAGACAGTGTTAGTGCAAGTCATACTTGGTTAAATACTTAAGCAATCAATGTAATTTCAAACACTTGAAGCAATACTATCAAATAATTAAACACTGTTGGCACAAGTCCATAGCAAGCTGTATAATTAAAACAAACCTTAAAATCTATATCCATGTCTCTAGAGAAGACATAAATATCCATCATTACTATTTATATAAAAAACATATATAAAAAAGCTTTTCATAGCTATTATAAATAATTTTATATAAAATACATAAATCTTAATAACATGTTAAAACAAAAACTTATAATTAATGTTTAAGACGTACATAATAGGCATGACATACTTGACAAAAACTGAAATAAATAACATCTGCACTCTTGCAATCATAATAATTCTTCGTACGTAATTTAAAATGTTTCACTGGATGGACATACTCATTTTTAGTATAGATATACTGACAGGCTGCACAATTCCTACATGGAAAAGTGCCTTGTCTATTAGAAATGGTCTTTCTAAGGGGTTGGTATTCTTTATTACAGAGATGTTGCTTCAATGACACATTATTCTTGAAGCTCAAGTTTGGTGTATCACCAATCATAGAAACAAGGCCTGGTGTTTCCTGTAATAAATGCCAATTTTTCTTTATAATGTCTGTGTACTTGTTAATATCACTTGCAAATCGAAAAACTACTCTAAACTTGTTCCTATCAATATCTGTATCATCAGATGTTCTTATATCAGTTCCATAAGAGCTCATATAAGGTTTACATCTTGTTGATCTAACTTTCCATGCTTCTGCTATCACATTCGTAATTTCTAAACTGGAATAACCTCTTGTTATAAATTCACTTTGTAATTTATCCAAAGCAACTGCGGCCTCTTCATCATTATTGTGTAAACATAAAGTTCTATATACTTATTCTTTAAGGACATTCCTAGGTATGGCATTTATTACAGGAAACACCAGGCCTTGTTTCTATGATTTGTGCAGCCTGTCAGTATATCTATACTAAAAATGAGTACGTCCATCCAGTGAAACATTTTAAATTACGTACGAAGAGTTATTATGATTGCAAGAGTGCAGATGTTATTTATTTCAGTTTTTGTCAAGTATGTCATGCCTATTATGTAGGCAAGACAAACAGATTTTTTAAAGACAGAATACTAGAACATGTAAGGGATATACGGAATCAGAAGCAGTCTAATGCCCTAGCTAATCATACTTTGCACACAAATAGCACTCATTGCTTTAAATTTTTGGTGTTACAACAAATATTAAGGACAAATAGAGGTGGGGATATAGAAAACCACACAGAAGAGCTAGAACAAAAATGGATTATTAAGCTAAATGCAGATAGATACCCTGGTTTGAATGGCTGTACCTTATTAGTTCCTTGCCTTAAGGCAAGATGTCTTAAACATTAATGATAAGTTTTTGTTTTAATGTGTTATTAAGGTTTATGTATTTTATATAAAATTATTTATAATAGCTATGAAAAGCTTTTTTATATATGTTTTTTATATAAATAGTAATGATGGATATTTATGTCTTCTATAGAGACGGATATAGATTTTAAGGTTTGTTTTAATTATACAGCTTGCTATGGACTTGTGCCAACAGTGTTTAATTATTTGATAGTATTGCTTCAAGTGTTTGAAATTACATTGATTGCTTAAGTATTTTAACCAAGTATGACTTGCACTAACACTGTTTGATGAAGCAACATTGAGTTGTGAAAGCGCTCACCTATTGTTCTTTTTTTGTAATAAAATTACTGTGGATAGTCTCCAGTGTGTAACTTTGGTGCCTTATTTTAATTTTAATTTTATTGTTGCATTTTTGGGCACCTTAGTGTACCTGCAGCCGGTTGGGATTTGTATTCTTCTTCTTGAAGGATGTTGACATTGCTAAGGGTTTCAATGATCACTTCCAGTTTGCAGTCATCAGCAAACGTTGTCAGCCACAGTCCCTTAGTTTTAGCCTGTACTTTGGAGAAGTAGATTCCAAGCAGTAGAGGTCCTAGAACTGATCCCTATGGAACACCGCTGCTTACAGGTCTGCTGGAGGAGATGGAGTCCCCTATTTCGTCTGTATGAGTTCTATCAGTAAGCCAGTTTACAATCCACCTGACAATATATGGGTTGATACCCAGATGGGTAAGTTTATCAATGATCCCTGAGAGGAGGATTGTGTCAAAGCCCTTGGCTAAGTCTAGGTAGCCTGTATGCACAGATTTGCCCTCATCTAGGGCTTTGGTGACTGTCTCGAAGAAGTCCACCAAATTTAACAGGTATGATCTCCCCTTGACAAAGCCAAATTGGTGGGGTCAAGCATTCAGAGATTTCCTATATCTTTGTTGATAAGGTCCATGATGATTCATTCCATGGCCTTGCAGATAAGGGTGGTCAGACTAATGGATTTATAGTTCCTGGGTTCCGTGGATGCATCCCCTTTGTGCAAAGAGATGACAGTAGCTGTTGTCAAACACAGTAAACCACCAAGCTACCAGGAGAGAGATACAACACACACTAACTTCTCTGACCTTCTACAGCCACATTATGGCACATATATGCTTATTGTATTTGTGTCACTTATGATATTCTGTTTGCCAAAGTCTTACAGACTCTGTAAGTGTGATAAACAGCAGCTTGTTACTGTCTGTTTGTGGACTGGAGAATTATGCTTTGATTCTTAGATAAATAGCCAATTAAAAATACTAAATAATTCCCTTCCTTTCTCTTGAGTGGATTCCTAAATACTGACTCCCTTCTCTCACGTGTTATAATAACTACTGAAATATCACTGTAGTATCTCACCCCTTTGTCACATAATTCTCTCAGTAGTTTCCATACACATCCTCTACTTCTAAACAGCTTGTCCTTAATCATCTACCTCTCAAAATACTAATCACTTCTCTGCCTTAACTCTGTACCTGCACATATTCTCTCTGTGTCATTTGCACACATTACAGTATATCATAATCCCCAAGTTGCACTCACTATTAGCTCATCAAATATTACTCAAACCTAACTCTCATTGAAACACCCCTATATGCTATCTGACAACAGGTTCTACCTTCATTTTAATTAGGATAGTCTAGCTTTTTGATGCTACTCATACCCACTATCACCACACTTCTTTTCATTCCAATATTCCACTTCTTACCACCTCCCCATGACATCTGTAACTAATCCATGTACATCATTACCCAGATCACCCAATCAGTAGCCACCTCTTACTGAAAGAGATGAAATCAGGAATAAAATGAGAGTAGTATCACTGTATTGTTGGAACTGAATTCATCAAGTCTTGATGAGCATCTTCATTGGATGGAACCTGTTTTTACAAAATCTGATGAAGATGATACTAAGACATATTTTGTATTTTATATATAATTTACAAATATAGGTCAGCAAATAAAAAAAGACTGACTGCACAGGTCCTTAGATAAAAAAAAGTGCCCACTTCTGATGTATGCACTGGCTCCAGGTCTGGAAAATGGTATTGCAGAATCCTCAGGACATGGAAATATTCCTAGCACAGGGTTAGGCCAGGCTTAAGGGGAGGATGACCTCTGCATGTGGTAGAAGGAAAAAGGAGAAAGAAGCAGAAACATGGAAAAGTGGACTGTTGAGGATAAAGGAGAACTTATGTAGCGTTACTATCGTGCAAAAAGCCCAGAATTTCCAGACAGAGGATATTTGGCAAGGATAAGAGAGAAATTAGAGGAAAGATGCATGCAACCCCATATAAATCACAGAAGGTGTCAACTCTGGGCATGTGTTGACAGCAGTCTTATCTAACATCAAGGACTGAAAAAATGCTGATTTCATAAACTCTAACTGTATCCTGACTTGGGAATGGGACCCATTCCTGTTATGGTAATAAAAACCTAAAACACTTGAAAAAAATTAGTCAATCACCTCTGAGCTTTATAGAATTCAACCAATATGCTTCCTAAATCCTAGACATCTGTCCCATAAACCCAAGCAACAATGTCCAGATCATACATGTGCACACAGAAATATTTTATGGTCATACTTATTCCTTTTCTTACTTCTTACTACACTCAAATGATCATGACATGTGCACCTTCATTTTGGCCACAGCCCTGATCTCAAACTCATTCATACACATTGAATAACTAAGCTGCACCCAAACATCAATAACTTCTTCATTTTAACCCTCATTAACCCCCTGCATGAAACTTTTAACTTAAATAGACAAAGCCTCAGGAATAAAATAACTGAACTAAACTCACAGATAGTCTTTCATACCTCTGACATTCTTGTTCTCACATAAACTCTGCTAAAGCCCTCCTAAGCCTTACTAAGCTTGACTTTTCTTTGCTTTGCTCCCCTTCCCTACTATTACATTTCTTACACACGCACACACACACGCACACACACACACGCACACACGCACACACACACACACACACACACACACACACACACACACACACACACACACACACACACACACACACACACTGTTGCTTCTTTTTACTTAATTCCCAACTTCTATTTAATATTTTAGCACCAAACTGGTTTGTACTATATACATTCATAGTCCCACCCCTCCTTAACAGCACCTATCTATTCTACATTGTAGCTTCTACTTTTCCCAAAGGAACCCTCACTTCTTCCTATTTTACTCTAGCTTTTTAACCCCCTCCCTTTCCTTACATTCCAGAGAAGGTACTAGGACAACCTAACTCTCTCACATATCCTCTGTCACCTTTCAGACTCCACCACCAAATATCCTTCCACCTTGCAACTTCTTTTTCCTTCTTGATCACTACTTTCCCACTACCTGCCAACTATAACAGCCTTGCACCCCCGAGAAGGAAAATACCAAAAACAAATAATGCAGTTTGGCTATCCAAACAGATTAGAATGCTAATCCAGGATAAAAGAAAAAGTGTGGAAAGAATGGCAAAAATATAAAACACTACAATATCCTGAAAACTTCAGAATGCTTCACAATTGTACTAAAAAAAGCAAATAAACGAAGACAAAAAAAAACTAATAACTTTCAGAATAATAGTAAACACAACCCTAAGAAATTCTGGGCAACCATTAAAGAAATCTTGCATCCTGGCCATAAATTCAATCCTAAACCCTCTCCCAATAACTCATCACTTGAAACCACAATACATTTCAACTCTTATTTCATAGATAGTATAGAATCTACAACCAAGGATTTTCCAACATATAATCCTATCCCTGTCCAGCAGTCACATATTTCCACATCCACTTTCACCTTTAAATCTGTGCCCATATCGTATATAAAAGTACTCTAAAACTAACTCAAACCATGCTGTACATCAGCTTATGGCCTTCCAAGTGAATACCTTACAATAGCAGCAGATTGCATTGCCTACCCTGTCTCAATCCTTATAAATAAGTCATTCCATAGTTTCATAGTTTCATAGTATAGTACTAGGCTATCTGCCCTGGGGCATTTGTAAGCCTAGCCATAGTGATGTGGCTTTTGCCACTTTATGAAATGGTACAAAAAATGTACAGAATAAATCTAGAATACTGTGCCTCTGTCTAGTAGTGACACAATGAAGGTCCCCTTATATAATAGAATTAGTTTGCTGTCCCCCTGTCTAGCAGTGACACAGATGTGACCCCTGGGGTAAACTTACGATCTCCCATCCACTCATCAAGATTTCTCTTGAAGAGAGTCAGTGAGGGGCTCTGCCTAATATGAACTGGGATCCTGTTCCAAAGCATGGGAAGCCTCTGGGTTATGAATCTATCCCTCCAGCATGTCCTATTCATACTTGTGCAGAGGTTTAAGTCTTTAGCTCTTGTGGTCCTGATGGATTTGGATTTTTTTGAGGTGGAGCATGTCCATCAGATCCTGATTGGACATGGCCTTGTACGTCAGGCAGAGATCACCTCTGAGCAGGCGGTATGCTACTGAATAGAGCTGAAGTTTCTTTAGTCTGGCAGAATAAGACATATGTTGGAGACCCTTGATCCTTTTGGTGAGGTACTTTTGTGGTCTCTCCAGCTGTTGCAAATGCTGAGGTACATACCAAATGGGGCATTGTACTCAATCATGGGTCTGATGAGGGAGGAATATAGGGGTACAATGACATCCTTGAATCTGGATGTGAATCCCTTCATGATGAGGTGTGCAAGGTAGAATGTTTTTCTAACCACTTTAGCAACGTGGGTGTCAAATGAGAGGTCGCTGTCTACTTGGGTCCCTAGGTCTCTGATTACTTTGTCCGTACTCAGTGGGTTGCTGTCTATGTGATAATTTGTGGGTACTTTGTTTTTCCAAAAGGGATGACTATACATTTTTGGCATTTAGTTTAAGGCCGTGACTACGGCACCAGTTGTCCGCTTCAGTGAGGCCTTTTGTAGGATGTGTGTGTCTGCTGGTGTATCGACTATGGCGCCTAGTTTGCAGTCATCTGCGAACTTTGTCAGCCACAGCCCTCCCATGTTTGCTTTAACATCTGAGAAATAAATGCCAAACAAGAGGGGTCCCAGGACAGATCCCTGTGGGACACCACTTGTGACTGGCTTTGAGTCTGACATTGCTCCAGCGATTTTAACTTTATGGGTTCTGTCCTTTAGCCAGTTTGCAACCCATCTAGTGACATAAGGGTTTACTTTTAAGCTGTTTAGCTTATCTATGATGCCTGAGTGGGGTATTGTGTCGAAGGCCTTAGCCAAGTCCAGGTATGCTGTATGGACTGCTTTGCCCTCATCGATGGCTCTAGTGACTGTGGGAAGAAAGTCAACCAGGTTTAAAAGGCAGGATCTGCCCTTTACAAAGCCGAACTGGGTGGGGTCAAGTGTCTGTAGGTCCCCTGTGTCTCTGTTTATGAGTTCCATAATGATTCTTTCCATAGCTCTGCAGACCAGGCTAGTTAAGCTTATGGGGCAGTAGTTTCCAGGGTCTGTAGAGGCACCCCCCTTGTGGAGTGGGACCACTGTTGCTGTACGCCAGTGTTCAGGTACATATCCCGAAGTAAGGCTAAGGTTAAATAGCATTTTTATGTGTGGGTTTAGCTCCTCTTGGAGTTCACGTAACACGCACCCCGGGATACCGTCAGGTCCCATTGATGCTGTGTTTTTTGCTTTGTTTAGGGCGGTTCTCACTTATAGGTTCATAGGTTTATACTAGGCTATCTGCACTAAGGCATTTATAAGCCTAGCCCAAATTTTTGTGGCTTACGCCACCCCTTATATGAAAAAATACTGTGCCCATTAGTTTGTTGTGCCTCTGTCCAGCAGTGACACAGAGATGATTCCCGGGGTAAACCTACGATCTCCCATCCACAGGTCTAGATTTCTCTTGAACAGAGTCAGCGAGGTGCTCTGCCTCACATGGACCGGGATTTTATTCCACAGCATAGGGAGTCTCTGAGTGATAAATCTATCCCTCCAGCACGCCCTATTTATATCCGTGCTAAGGTTTAAGTCGCTTGCTCTAGTGGTTTTGGTGGATTTGGATTTTTGAGGTGGAGCATGTCCATTAATTCCGGGTTGGACATGGCCTTGTATGTCAGGCACATGTCACCTCTGAGCAGATGGTATGCGACTGAATAGAGCTGGAGTTTCTTCAATCTGGCAGCATATGACAGATTTTGGAGTCCCTTTATCCTTTTGGTGAGGAACTTTTGGGGTCTCTCCAATTGCTGCAGATGTCGGGTGAGATACATCCCGAATGGGGCATTGTACTCGATCATTGGTCTGATAAGTGAAGAGTACAGGGAACAATTACCTCACTAGATCTGGATGTGAATCCCTCATGATCAGGTGGGCAATGTAGAAGGTCTTTCTAACCACTTTAGCAACGTGAGTGTCAAAAGAAAGGCCACTGTCAACCTGGGGTCCCCAGGTCCCTGATAACCTCTTCTGTGCTTAGTGGATTGCCACCTATATGGTAGCTTGGGGTTACCTTGTTTTTCCCGAAGGGTATGACTATACATTTTTGGCGCTTAACTTCAGGCCATGGCTTTGGCACCAACTATCTGTTTCCGTGAGTCCCTTCTGAAGGATATCCGTGTCCGATGCCATTTCCACTATGGCCCAGTTTGCAGTCGTCTGCAAACATTGTCAGCCAAAGTCCTCCCATGTTCGCCTGTACTTCTGAGAAGTACATGCCAAACAATAGGGGCCAAGGACCGAATTCTGTGGGACACAACTTGTGACCGGCTTGGAGTCTGACATAGTGGCAGCAACTCTAACCCTGTGGGTTCTGTGCTTAAGCCAGTTTGCAACCCATCTTGTGACATATGGGTTTACATTTAAGCTGGTAAGTTTTTCTACAATACCCGAGTGGGGTATTGTGTCAAAGCCTTGCAAGGTCAAGGTAGGCTGTATGGACTGCCTTTCCTCATCAATGGCCTTGGTGACTGTTTCAAGAAGTGACCAAGGTCAAAAGGCATGATCTTCCCTTGACAAAGCCAAACTGGGTCGGGTCCAATGTCTGCAAGTCCCCTATATCTTTGTTTATGAGCTCCATTATGATCCTCTCCATAGCTTTGCAGACTAGACTCGTTAAGCTTATGGGCGGTAATTACCAGGGTCCGTGGGCGCCCGCCTTTGTGGAGTGGGACCACAGTTGCCGACGCCACTCCTTGGGCACGTATCCTGTGGTAAGGCTGAGATTAAACAGCTACCTTATGTGCGGGTTTAATTCCTCATTTAGCTTCGTGTAGCACACAGCCGGGACACCATCCGTCCCATTGATGCTGTGTTTTAGCTTTAGAGAGAGCAGCTTTCACCTGCGCATTTGAGATGTCCGGGAGGCTACACTCGGCTGGGATAGTTATCTCTCCTTTAGGGGAGAGGGGTGAAGTTTGCACTGAACCTGTCTGCCAGTATGTTGGCAATGTCTGTGGGTTCAGTGATTTTGTATCATTTTGGACTAATTCTGAGCATATCTGGGAGTTTCCACCCAGGTTCCTAACATAGCTGAAAAAGGCCTTATGATTGTCCTTTGAATCCATGGCAATTTTTCTCTCAAAATTGGCCTTAGTTGATTTTATGAGTGCTCGTATTTTTTACTAATAATGATCAGGGTGACTTCCCTTTTATGGATTTTGTTCTATCATGTAATAGCTTTCTCCTCTTATTGTAAAGTTTGTTAATGGCTGGGGTCCACCAGACTGGACGTTTGCCCTTTGTGGAAAGAGTCTTGGTTTTATTTGGGATTGCCTGATCCATGCAGTCCTGGAGGTGTTCATAGAAGGCATTTGTAAGGGCTTCCGAGCTTGGGTTGTGGTTTCCACTGGCTCAGGGGCCTTGAAGGATACCACACCAGTCTTGAGTAGTGTGAAGTTTGCTTTAGAGAAGTTCTTCACTATGGTCTTTTTTGTTTGGGGTGGGGGATGTGGATTTCCAGTGAGATTAGTTTATGATCAGATCTCACCAATGAGGGATATACTTCCAGTGTGGAGCATTTTGTCCCCATGTTTGTGACAATGAGATCTAGTATATTTTCTCCTCTCGTGGGAACAGTGACTAGCTGTTCCATGGCATTTGAATTTATGAACTCCAGGAACCGTTGGGCTAGAAAGTTAGGGCTTGAGTAATGTTCCCAGTCTATATTCGGATAGTTGAAGTCACCCAATATGATGGTGTTTGGAGATACATTTATACCCTCCAGTGTCTTCAGGAAGGCTGTGTGGGGTTCCTGAGTTTGAGAGGGTGGCCTGTAGCATGCTACAATTTGTAGAGCAGTTTTGCCTATGGTTAGTTGCACCTGGATGGTTTCCGTGG
This sequence comes from Protopterus annectens, assembly GCF_019279795.1. Lineage (NCBI taxonomy): Eukaryota > Metazoa > Chordata > Ceratodontiformes > Protopteridae > Protopterus > Protopterus annectens. Next base: position 1,687,384,679 of record NC_056728.1, read on the forward strand.
CTTCAGGCGTTGCCACCAACCTGTAGTTGTGGGTGTGCTTTATGAATATGGATACACCCTCCTTTGTGGTGTGGTCCGGGTTTTGGGGCCGAAACGCATGATATGAGGTAAAACCTAATAGTGCCGGGGTGCACCCAGGAGCCTTGAACCAGGTTTCAGTTACAGCACAGACATCGATGTTCTCCATACTGAGAAGGGCCTCGAGTGCATGCATTTTGAGATTTAGGCTTCTGGCATTGAGCAGCATTACCCTCAGTTTCTTCCCATTTTGTTTTCTAGGGTGGTAGGTTTAGAATTTGAGCCTTGCCTAAAAAGGCACTATGGGGTGGCAAGAGCCTTAGCCAATATCCGGAATCCCAGGGTGACAGGTGCAAGCCGTCCCTACGAAGCAGCGTGGCTTGTCAAGCATGTCATCCCAGGCAGACAGACACTGATCCCCTTTGAATGACACCAGACATTAAGCCAATTGTTAAAGCTGATCATCTTGTCTCTATATTGTGGCATCATTCTTGTTGAAGGAAGGATACTGCTCAGGGTTAGGGTCATACCTGCCTGGGCTACATAATCAGAGAGCTCCTCTATGTCTCTTTTCATGTAGTCCAGGGAGGTACATCTCAGGTCGTTCACACCAGCATGGACAATGACTGTGTCATATTTGTACTTGCCGTGGAGTGACCCGAGTGCTTGTGTTATGTGGCGGATTCTAGCGCCCGATAGGCAACTTACTGTGACCCTCTCCTTGTTCAGCCTGGTGAGTGGGACGTCAGTGTGTCTGACTATGGAGTCACCTATGACAAGTATGTTTGGTGTTGTATTTGGCCTTAAGGGCTGTGACTGCTTTGCACACTGCTTTTGTGGTTTATGTGTTGCTTGTGGGGTGTCTTGAGGTAGCAGTTGTTTGGGTGTCTGCTTTGGAGGCCTCTGCTGTTTAGGTAAATTTTTACTCAGAGCCTCCAGTATGTCTTTGTGTGTTTATGTGTTTGATTCAGTGGAGTGGTAGCATTATGTGAGGCTGGTTTTGTGGTGTGTGTAGTTGCCTTCTCCTCCTGTCTGGTCTTGCCAGTCCTGAGTTGAGAGAGCTCAGCCTCCAGTTTGGCTAAATAGCTGCATCTCGCAAGTATTTGTGTTATGTGGGAGGAGGAGAGGGTTGTCTGTGTACATGAGGCAGTTATAACATTGCCTCAAGATTCCCAGATTCACCAGCTGGACTGAGAGGAGATTGACAACTGACCTTTGGACATGCTAGAATAATATTGGGAAATCCTTAATTGAAAACAAGGGCCAGTGGGGAGTGAGGGTGTAGTGCTTTTAATTTTTAGTGCTGACTTATATAATTGCTTTAGTGAGCAAGTGCCAGGTAACTTGAGTGCAATGTGTTACAAGTAACTAAATGCAAAAATGACAAACAGTAACTTTCTTTCAAGTGAAACAAGGAAATAAGTACAGTAAGCAATGCAGATATCACTAGTGATCCACAGAAGCGCTGAGAAGTTGCGTATTAGGTGGAATTAGCTTCCAGGGAAATAACAAGCAAACAAGCATATAAACAAAGCTAGATTCAGCAGGCCTGGATCTAGTCTATGCTAGAGCAAACAAGGTGTACCAATTTCAGTAAGATACAGTTCAAATATTCAGGCACTATAAACCTTTAACCAGAAATTCCCAGCTCAGAAGGGCAGAGTCCAGCCTCTTCTCCCACAAGAGTGCAGACCACGAACCTTCTTAATGTAAAATAACTGGCCTGAAGCCCAAGTGCCTAAACCAGAACTAATACACTTGGACACTGGGCTCTCAATCAGCAGTTCCCAACTTAGAAGGATGAAAGCTACCTGTCCTGCCACCACAGTGCTTGCCACAAACCTTCCTAATGTAAAACAACTGGTCTGAAGCCCAAGTGCTTAATCCAAAAGACTTGAATGATAGCTACACTTTAATCAAGTTACAACCAAGCAGTAATAAATACCATTGAATACTTTAGAGAATGTCTGGATTAGTGCTCAAGTTACACAAACAAAGCTAGATCCAGCAGGCCCGAATCCAGTCTATGCCACAGCAAACAAGGCACCAACTTCAGTAAGAAACAGTTCAGATATGCATGCACTATAAGCCTTTAACCAGAAATTCCCAGCTCAGAAGGGCAGAGTCCAGCCTCTCCTCCCACAAGAGTGCAGACCACGAACCCTCTTAATGTAAAATAACTGGCTTGAAAGCCCAAGTGCTTAAACCAGAATTAATACACTTTTAGAATAACAGACACTGAGCCCTCAATCAGCAGTTCTCAACCTAGAAGGATGTAAGCTACCTGTTCTGCCACAACAGTGCAGACCACAAACCCTCTCAGTGCAAAACAACTAACTGGTCCGAAGCCCAAGTGTTTAAACCAAAAGGCTTAGAATGAGTTACACCAAGCAGTAATAAATACAATTGAGTATTTTTAAGATGATGCAAAAGTAAAATGAAGTAGGTAGAAACACAAGTACAGTAAAAGCAGATGAATTTTTTTTTTTTTTTATCTGAACAAGTGCTGAGATCAAAGAAACAGATTTGAGTGCTGAAACTAGAAAACTGGCTAGTTATAAGAAAAAAACAAGCTAGAAGGCTTCCCTCAAACACAGAAGGGCTTAGCTCAGAAGCCTACAAATAGTCTATACCACTTAACAAGAAAGGCAGGAAATAAGCTTAATTTTTTTTTTTTCTATTTCCCAGATGCTCTCTTTGTACACAGTAGGAGTGCCTGAAATCAGAATATGATCTCACTGCACTCAGTTGAGTGAGCAAATGAGATGGGTCCAGAGGCAGGCTGAGGCTAGATGTAGTGCTTTACTTAGTACGAGAGTGCTTACTTAGTAGAAAAGTATTGAGAACAAGTGCTAGGCTTATAATAGAGTGAGTAGTCTGGTTATACTAAGAGTAGAGCTTCCTTAAGGGAAAATTTGAAGAGCAGACTTGGCGGAGCCAGAAAAAGTTTAACCTTGTTTAACCGGTGCTGCGCTATGCAGGAACCCCATATTCCCTGTCTATGGAAAAAGTCACACATTATCCCCCTGCACAAAGAAGGACATTCAACAGACATTGCTAACTTTAGACCTTTAGCAGTCTTATACCCTCCTCTCCAAAATACTTGAGAAATGTATTAAAAACAATTATTGTACTATCTCCTGTAAGAAGAACTCTTATCCCCCACACAACATGGCTTCCATCCTTCCATAGTACTAACACTGCCGTTCTAACCTATATAGATACTGTGAATAAGGCTAGAGATAACAGCAAGCTAGTCTTCTCCTTATCTGTAGACGTGTCTAAAGCTTCAGCACAGTTTGTCACAGCAAAGACGTGTCTAAAGCTTCAGCACAGTTTGTCACAGCAAAGACGTGTCTAAAGCTTCAGCACAGTTTGTCAAAGCAACGACGTGTTTAAATCTCAGCACAGTTTGTCACAGTAAAGACGTGTCTAAAGCTTCAGCACAGTTTGTCACAGCAAAGACGTGTCTAAAGCTTCAGCACAGTTTGTCAAAGCAACGACGTGTCTAAATCTCAGCACAGTTTGTCACAGCAAAGACGTGTCTAAAGCTTCAGCACAGTGTGTCACAGCAAACTTCTACTTCAGATGTCCTTATTAGGTCTCTCTCAGCTCTAAAGCTACCTATCCAGTAGGTATCAGTCAGTAAAATGGCACTCCATGCTCTTTCCTCACCTCCCAGTCACCACCAGTGTACCACAAGGCTCTATCCTTGGTCCCCTCCTCTTTAACATTCTCATCAACACCCTCCACACATCCACACATCAGGCCTCCCTAATCCAATATGCAGGTGACTTCACAGTCATTTGCACATCTAACAATGTGGCATGCCTCCAAACAATTATTCAATAAGCTTTAGCAGCAACCAAAACATGGCTTTGTAACTCACAACTCATGCTCAACCCTAAAAAAATCCCTTTCCCATGAAAAAACTAAATTTAAAGTCACTTCTCATAACAAATTATTAGGGAAGATAGTGGATGATAATCTTAAATTTGACCCGCATATACAAAAATTGCATAAGGAAAAATTCATCAAAAATGAAGGATGCTTTACAGAGCTACAAACTTTGTCACAGATGCAACTAGCACTACACTTGCCAATACTTATTGCATTCTCACACTTCTTTATGGCACTGTCATCCTTAATGCATCACAAAAATCAAAACTTGACCAATGTTATAACAAAGTTGCAAATTTGCAGTTGCTATCTCTTTCAGAACTCAAAACTGTATAGCACTAAAACACCTAAATTGGTTAAAATTACCCTGTCAGATAACATATACACATTCTTACCACCTGTAAAATTATCTAGAACCCATTTGCTTGTCCAGCACAAATAACCTTCTATGCAGCTATGTTCCTAGTCAGTCATTATGATCTAATGACCAAAAACCCCTCTCTGTCGCAATTTGCTGGACATTGTCTGTACTTGTATTGTGTTGCTAAGTCTTGGAACTCCTTATCTCTGCATCAGGTCAATACCCTCCCTCCTTATTCCTTCAAAACCATTCTGACAGACTTCTAGCTAAAACCTGGCACTTTTCTTGCTCAACACTAGGATAAATTACACCCCTAAAAGTGAACATATTCCTGTTCATAACTTACTTCTCCATACTCTCCCTTCTTCACTCACTTCCTTAAATCTATCAATTTCTCTTCTGTGGCTTACTGTCTAAATATACCATAAGTCTGATTTTCTCTCACTTCATATTGCAATTCTTGTTTGTATTATATTAACTTACCTTTAATTTCTCTATAAACTGGCTAAAATGTCTCTAACTATTAAATCATTGTCATATAACTTGTATCTGTTCTTAATCAATGTTTTCATATTATGTCTAATTTTGTGTAATTATTTAAACTATATTTGTTTTTTGTATTATTTTTAAAGAACGTAAACTATTGTTCTTAAAATGCTTTCTAATACTTTGGAGGTTTTCTCCCTGGGCTTCCACTGAAAATGAGCTCCTAGCCAGTTGGACTTTCCTGGTAATCAAATTTAAATAAATAAATCATTAACGATGGAATAATTCTTACCAGCAGGTTGTACTACACTAAGGACAGATCATACAACCAAAAGAGCCTGAGATGTTGCTGTTGTGTTAGTAAATAACAGATGTGGACCTCCCTATACAATGTTCCTGCCTTAAACAATGCCAAAATATTACTCAGCCTACTTCATCTAAACAAAAGCAAATCTATTTGCATGCCAACACTATATATTCCTTAAAGGAGTAACATAAAAACCCTTGCGGATATACTTTCCTAGGTCTCAAAAGATATCTCTCAAGAAACTATCATACTTGTTATCCTAAATATAAAAATATAAACTGGGCTAACTGCAAAAGAAGCCCCTATACTCTCTATAAACCTCTACCACTTGTTGCATTTAATACATCCTCAACTAGATTTAACAGGGCCACAAATGACTCATCAGTCATTGAGTAGATGTTTAACCTACACCCCCCCCAAAAAAAAATAACAAGCAGGTACTTTACCTGATACAATTAGTGATTATCACTCATCCTACAAGAAATCACAATAAGGGTCCTGTCTTTCACACTCATAATCAAGTTCAAAATGTTATCAGTTTTACTCACAATACATTGATAACCACTTTGCAGCAGTGCAATTTGAATCCAGTAAGTACTTTACCATATTTTCCTTAATGTCTTAAGGTCTTAAGCACTACCTAGATGAAAACATATAAAACCAAATCGAGCCTCTTGACTTATGCATGTCACAAAACAGCATATTAAAGAAGGGACAATGTCTGTAGGTGTTATTATAGTTATAGACATGTCCCTGCAGATTTTGCAATCATGTCAAAGTAGTTATTACTACCACCTGTAGAACGAGCAGCTATTCAACCCAGAACCTTCTGGACAATCACAAATAATCTCCTAAAGCCTGGCAAGGCATCCCAACCCAATGTAATGCCAAATGAACCTAATACTAAGGCAGTGCACTGCCATTTTATCAATGCAGAAACCTCTCTTCTCAACCATTTATCTTCTGGCACATTCTTATAGGTGCCTAGAAACTCACACACCTCATTAAAATCTGTATTTCAAAAGTTAAAACCAACTACTGTAGAGATGGATAATTTTCCACCTGAATACATTAAACTAGCAGCAGATGCCTTGGTCTGTTCAACTCCACACTAATTAAAAGGTCTATAACAGAATCTTATATCTCAAAAATCTGCAAGCAAACTTCCATCATCCTTCTACATAATGATGTTATCATAAGTGAGCTGTGCAGCTCCAGACCCTTTGCTCTGCCTTTTCATTAATCAAAAATTCTTGAAAGACGCGTCCCCTCCCAACTAATCCAATGGCTACTAGACAACACACTTCTACTGCCAGATAGTATGGTTTCCTTCAAAGCCATAGCACAACTAATGGCCCTTTTTGTCTTTCTTCAGTACCATCAATCTACATTAGAACATAACTCTCAACTGTCCAGATGTTCACAGAATGTCCAGATTTTTGTCTCATAGTTTTGGTCTGTTCCTCATAAAAGTTTTGGTTTTCTGGCAAATCATTGAGGATTGAAGTCACTAAATAATATTAAATAATAACAGACATTTAATTTTTAGACTTCATATCTTATAGAAAGTACATAATAATTAAATCTTGTGATTCTAGCAACTTTCTAAATTAATAGGAGCAATATTTAAAAACTGTCCCTATTTTTCAGCCTTTGTCCCCCCGTTATTTCTCTGTATTACAACGTCAAACTCACAGGAGCCCAAACGTTGTAATATCGAACTCATATGTCTGAAATGTGAAAGTAGCGAAGCCACAAAACACAGATTTTTTTCCCCAGGGGAAAAAAATTGGTGGGCCGTTTTCGCGGCTTTGCTATTTCCTCCACTGTGATGCGATCTCGGAGTTGGTATGCTTAAGTAGGGGGGTTGTGGGGGGTATGGAGGCAAAGCCCTCCCCCACATTAGGATAAGTTTAAAGTCTGCATTTTTTTTTTGTTTTTATACCAGTTCTGTGTGTTTGTATTTTTTGCATTTCAAGCTTCCTGGCTCAATATTACATCGTTCAAACTCTTGTGCATTTGACAATGTAATATAGACCCTTATTTCTGTTTTTTTCCAGATTGATTGCGCTGAGAAGTTGAGAGGCATATATCAGAACAATAGCCATTTAGTCTTCATAGCATTTCCTGATCTCTCCAAGGCATTTGATACAGTTTTACAGCCTGAACTGCTCTAGAGCCTGGCTGGTCGAAGCCTGTCAGATGTAACCATATCCTAGTTAAAAGCTGCTTAGTGTATAAAGTGGCAAACTGTCCACTCTACCTTCATCCCACAGGGGGTTCATACTTGGCCATTTGTTTAACATATTCATCAATGACTTCCACAGTTAATCAATATGCTGATGATTCCACACTTACATGTTCATCTCTGTCCTTCACTGAGCTTTAGTCCTCTAGTTAGAAATCCTACTGGTCAGTCAAACATTTTTTACAACAATCAGATCTAATTCTCAGCCTTAAAAAGACAAAAATAATGCTCCTGCTAACGAAATCCTTACCTTCTCACTTATCTAAGCTAACTATATTATCCTTCAAAAACATAACACTTGATATAGTCCTGAGCATCAAGCTTCTAGGACTTACTGTTGAGACCAAGCTCAGATTTGAACAATTTCATTAAAAACACATCAAAAGCCAGGAGTCCAATAACAAGTCAAACTCTACCTAACTGAGCAGAGTCGAAAGTCTACTGACACTGCCTTATTACTTAACTTACTGTAGGTAGCCCCAGTATTGACCAAACTTTATTTGGATCAGCTGTAACTTTTTTTATGAAAACTAAAAATATCAGTCTTTCTAACATATGACTAAGAACCCCCTAGCCCTAGGTTTTAGTGGGAGAGCACTCATGTTATACAAATTATCCCCATCTATGCATCATCCATAGTCGGAATTTAAGACAAATTAAACAGGATTGATGGAAACAAGATTAAAACTTCCCTAATGACACACACACACACACACACACACACACACACACACACACACACACACACACACACACACACACACACACACACACACACACACACACACACACACACACACACACATCTCTTAATGGAGCATATACATAAAAAATAATGTGTCTATATTATGCTCAAAAGCAGTCATACATATGTTTCAGACATATACAAAGTGAAATTTTTTTACCTTGTGTAAAAAATATAAATAATTTCAAGTAAATTCTGAATATAAAACCTTATATTAGTTAATACAGAGGATTATGACTTTGAGCTATTAACAAGCCGCTTCTTGTATCTAAAGTACAAGGTTTGATTCCTCTCCCGCTATTTGCCTGCTGTGGAATTTTGAGAAAATCACTTAACGATACAATGCTTTTGCGTTGACCTGTAGTTCTTGGCATGTAGCAGCTTTGGGAGAAAATTCACATAATCATCTCTTATGACAGTTATATTGGAACTGAGATTTTAGTAGATCAGTTTTTACTAGGAGATAGCTAATGTTCCCATTCTTTGTGCATATATGCATGCGAAAACCCTGATAGCTAACATAATTTTCTTCATGGTCCTAGTATATCCCAGTAAATGAAAAATGATGTTTACAGATTTATTTTCAGTAAACTTTTGTACTACAGATCTTATTCCGCTCTAATACAAAGAAATGAAATAAAAAGCAGATATATAACATTCTGTCCCTGCATCTGATTAAATCTATCCTACATATGAGGATATAAAGGAAATATCTGGATTGCTATGTGAGAGGTAATGTTTTCTTACTCACTAAATATGGTGTATGCATGACAACCTTTGTCTAATGCTACCTGCTGAGAAATCAAGATATTATTATCATGAATTCCTGAGATGTCCCTTGTGTTTATCAATATACTGAATCATATTTTCTAGTTATGCCTTTGTAAGATAAATGCAAATAACCAAGAAATGTATTTTTCAGCTATAGAATTGTGGAGTTTCAGTTGACGTATTAAAGCCTTAAATTTAACATTATATTTGGAAATTATTTGTCATCCAGAGTAAACCCTGTGAATGTTCTGCTGTTTGTTATTCTTATTGCAAATTGTATTCTTGAGTTCTGTAATATGAACATGTGCATTGTTTTATTTTTGTGTTCTCTTATCCTTCATGTGATTCTCAGACTACAACACAAATAGAATGTGCAATTTTGTTTCTTTTCGTTTGGTACTACAGACCAAAAAAAAGGTAGTGTGAGGAGTGATGCAATTCAGAAAATGATTGAATTTGCTAAGTTTTTCTTCACTAAGTAGGACTTTGTTTGATGATGATTATTTTCTTTTGTCATACTAGTCTCTTCTGCTAAGAAAGGTTAAACATCTTATTTGAAGTTGAAAACTGTATAGTATCTATTTCTATTAGTTCCATTCATTGAGATCCGTTTAAAATTGCCATATCTCCTGAGTAGCTCAAATGCCATAGTTACAGCAAGATAAAAATATGAAGTGAATAAGTAATTTATTTTATAAAAAGTTGCCATAGTATACTTGAAATTCCTAATTATTAGTGAACTTAAGCAGGAAAATTTGCTTAAATTTGTAAAGTTTACTCATATGCTGACATAAATATTTATTTATTTTTGTTTACCAGGGTAGTATATTGATCAATATTGACAAATTTCATGCTCACCTGGGTGAAATACAAAACATTTCACAAAAAATACAGAAATGTAAGCAATAACAGAAATGTTCAGACTAACTACATATAGATAACTGTGTATATACATTGTAGTGAACAAGCACAGTGCAATGTACACTCAAGCAGAGTGTAACATACAATATATACATTAGTTTTTAAAGTGGGTCAGTCTTCAGTGACTCTTGAGACAGGAGAAGAGACTGATAAAGGAGATTGGTTAGATAATATTTCCTGTGTTGAAGAAGGAGACTTGGCTTGGATGAAGAAGTGCTTTTTGATTTCTGAATTAGGAATTGATTTCAGTAATTGATTTCATTAATGTCGACAGGGAGAACTTGCCAAAGAGTAGGTGCCTGAGAGGAGGAAGCATGTGCAGAGCTGTAGAGTTTAGTTCTAGGGTTAATGAGCGTTGGGGTGGCTTGTGAGTAGTGTCTAAGGTTGCATGAGAAGGCTTCTTTGTGAAGTCTAGCTGCAAGAAGAGTAAATGTGTAGAGATGGAGTAGTCTGTAGAGTTGGAAATCTAACAGTATGTTAGAGCTTTGGTTTATGGATAGCCATTTGGCTTTCTCCAGGGTGATGCAGTGATGCTCATAGAGAGACAAGTTTGTAATGAATCATTAGATGCTGTATATAATTTATTAGCATTTGGTTACTGGAAAGGTCTGACTTGGTTACATTAGATCCCTTTTCAGCTGTGGCCTTGGGGAAAAAAGCTCAAAAAATATTTAATGAGATAAAAATACCCAGAGAGATTATGGCAGACTCTTTGTGAGTACAAAAATATTTGAAGTATAGTGATTATAAGCCTAAACACAGACTAGGTATCTAGTCGGTTTAATATCATAATCATAATCTCGAGTTGAGATGCACGCAGAAGGAAAATGTGAAAAACAGATGTACGAATTGTCATCTGGCTGAACATCTCAATGTTCAAAAGTTTATATTGGTAAATGCACTGTGCATTCGCTAATATAAATTCAAAGAACTTTACAGAGATCGCAGTACAGTGCGGTTTGGGAAAATTCATCCCTTTCCTCACTGTAGTGTGATCTCGGAGTTGGAATATATAGTTAGCAGGGGTGTAGCCCACCACGGGGTGCAAGGGGGGCTTACCCCCCTGCAAAAACATGATGTTAAGTATAGGCATTTACTTTACGTGAGCTCCTATACGGACATCATATGATGCTTTTGGATAAAATGTCGAATCTGTTGAATTCGTTCAGCTGATTCGACATGGTGACTTGTTCTTTATTTTAACATTCAAGGTTTATTTTCGATATGTCGAACGGAAATTATTTTGCCATTCGACATATTGATAGTAAACCTATCTAGTCACTAGTGACAAGTAGCAGTTGTCAGAAAAGGAAATTCAAAAAAAGGGGACTGCTGTGAAGAAGTTATGGTAAGCCAGTTGTAGAAGAATGGGAACAGGAGTACAAAAGAAACAGATCAAGAGTTAAATGTTAACAGAGATCCAAAATATTAAAATATGTAGTCTAGTCAAAGTAAGTTATAGCCCTGTGGAGTAATTCGGTGTCTTTAATATTTTTAGTCAGGTTTCTGTGAGAACAAAAATGCTTGGAGCATGCTGTGCCATGCAGAAATGGAGTTCATTTATTTTGTTGGAAATGCTTTACAAATTTAAATGAAAGAGTTTTAAGGCACAGTTGTTTGGGGAGGTGAGGTATTACAGTATATAAGGGCTTGAATTGTGGGTGTAAGATGCAGGAGAGGTGGAAAGGTGGTGAATAAATGTTTGAGGGAAACAGTATGGCTTTAGGGAAATGTATATAATTTATATATTGAGTAGTATATAACAATAGATGTTCTTCATCTCATATTGCTGCAGTCCTTACATATGGGTAGTCCGCTGTCCTCGGTCGGCCCGAATACCAAAGTATTAGGCTGACGTCGGTCAAGGCGCTTAGAACTGACCTCAGGACGTCAGGGTATAAAAGCGCATGACCGACGTCATATCCTCAGTCTTTTTTGCCGCATGGTCCGATGCAGAAGCAGCGTTGCAAGTGCCGTTCGGCGTTCTGAAATTTTTCGAGTTCGGAGTTTCAGACCGAATCCAAGTTGGGCTAAGTACCCCGTTGGGGAATATTTTGGTTTTTTCTTGCCTCAGTGTATTACCGGATGTCAGAAAAAGTGAATAATTGTATTTCTTGTGGGAAACAGATACCGCATAGGGATTATCACTCTTTGTGTATTCCTTGTTTGGGGCCTGAGCACGACGTAGTCGGGTGTCGCTTTTGTGCTCGGTTTAATAAGCGCACCATTAAACGAAGGTTAGATTGCGCTAGGTTGGTCTTTGGTAAGCGGTGCAATTATAACATGCCGTCGGATTCTCCGACGCCCGCTACCTCGAAGAAGCGCAAGGACAAAGTGGTTAAACCTAGACAGGATGAGTCGTCCGTTCCGGACGCCGGTGCTTTAGAGGTTTCAGTGGAACCGGTGGTTCCGACGGAGGCTTCGCTGGAGTCTCAGGGGGAGACTTTGATTTTGCAGGATGTGGCCTCTCAGGAGGCAGGTCAGGCTGAGGGGGCTTCTCAAGTTACTTTACTCCCTCCCTTCCCAGGGTGATTAGGCCCTCTCCTTCTATTTCCAAAGGTTCTTCTAGAGGCAGGCCAGGCTTGTCTTCTGTTGGTGTCAGTCCTGGTTCTGCAGGGTCTGTACCTAAGAAACACATGCTTAAAATGGCAGAAGATTTGATTACTCTGATTAGGGGTTCTATGCCCCCTCCTGATAAGAGGCCTAGGGTGGAGCCAGAGATGGAATGTTTTGAACAGGCTTCAGATGATTCAGAGTCTTCGGCTTGAGACTTACAGGAATTCACGCCTTATTCTGATTCTGATGCAGAAGATTCCACTCCTTCTGCTTCTCCTCCAGAGGATTTTTCTTTTTCAGAAACACTTCATTCTATGAGGGAACATTTTAAGTGGGAAGGTCAGGATTTTTCCGACTCTAGGAAAAGGCTAAGGGAATTTTTGTTTTTACCTCAGCATAGACCCTTGGCTATACCCCCTGTTTTGGATGTTGTACAAGATGTGTTTTCAGAGGCTTCCCTTAATCCTGATTCTCTGCCTCCTGCGCCAGTTAAACTGGATAGGTATTACAGGGTGCCTGAAGCGCATAAATATCTTTATAAGAGCCCTAGGGCAGACCCAGAAACTGTTAGCCAGGGACCTAAGGGTGCCAGGGCCTCTGTTGTAAAGAATCCAGTTCCTCTAGATAAAGAGGCTAGAGCCTTGGATAGATGGGGAAAAAAGGTCTATACCTCTTCTACTCTAGCAATGAGGGCTTTGAATTGCCAATTTCATATGTTGAAGTATCAGAATTTTCTTCTTTCTCAATTGAAATCTAAGGTGGATGCTCTGGCAGAGGGCATTGAGTGTAAAGAATTACAAGATTTGGTACATGTCTCTGAACAGGTGGGTAAGCATTCCTTACAATGTGGTTTTGATGCTTTGCAGGCCTCTTCTAGGGTGGCTGCCACTGGTTCAGTTCTCCGCAGGCATGCCTGGCTGAAGGATCAGAATTTATCAGACCATGTTAAGACCAGGATTTTGGATGCTCCTTTACAGTCTGAAGTGTTGTTTGGCCCACCTGTGGAGTCAGTCTTAAAGAAAATGGAGGACAAGGCTAAGTCTATGCAGACTGTTAAAGATTTTTTGCAGGTCCAGCCTCCGAAGTTTAGTAGAAATTGGCCTACTAAGGGGTGGACGTATCCTTCCTCTGATTCTCAGTCTAGGGGTAGATCTAGACGTGGTAGGGGCAGGGCTCAGAGTACTTTCAGGCCTAGAACATGGAGTTCACCTGCACAGTCTTCGAGTGAGGGCAGGGGCCAGTCCTTTCGTAAACAGGCCCAATGACCTACTTTTGCAGCTGCCAGATTCTTCTCGCCTGGCAGCACCTTTGGGAGGAAGGTTGGCACTCTTCAAGGAAAATTGGCTTTTGATTACCCAGGACAAATGGGTATTGGATATCATACACCGAGGTTACAAGTTTTATTTCCATACCTTGCCTCCTTTCAAAGGCATGCCAGACGTTCCTCCTCAGCAAAGACTAGAAGCTCACAAACAGATTGCTCTATTGCTTCAAATAGGGGCTATACAACCGGTCCCTTTGTCAGAAGTGGGCCTAGGATTTTATTCTCGCCTGTTTCTAGTACCAAAGAAAGGGAATACGTGGAGACCAATTTTGGATTTATCTATCCTCAACACATATCTGGACATTCCAAAGTTCAAAATGTTGACGTTACAACAGCTTTTACCTCTGCTGGGCAAAGATCACTGGATGGTGACTCTGGATCTCAAAGAGGCTTACCTTCATGTTCCTATCAGGCCCAGTTGCAGAAAATATCTGCGTTTTCGGACTGGGAATTTACATTATCAGTTCTCTGCATTGCCCTTTGGCTTATCTACTGCGCCCAGAGTGTTCACAAAGGTTCTGGCTCCAGTGATAGCCTTCTTCAGGCTAAAAGGAATACAAATTTATCCTTATTTGGACGATTGCCTGATTCTGGCTCAAGAAAAGGACGAACTTCTTCATCATCTACAGTATGTGATGGCAGTGTTAAGATGCCTAGGGTATTCTGTGAACGAAATAAAGTCCAGTCTAGTACCCTCTCAGGACATGTGCTTTCTGGGTGTGAGACTGAATACAGCAGCCCAGATGGCCTTTTTGACCCCGGACAAACAAAAGAATCTTTCTCTTTATTTCCATTAATTGTCTCGTCAGTCCAGGCTGACTGCAAGGACAGTCCTTCAAGCCTTGGGGTTCATGGCATCTTGTATTCTGGTGCTTCCCAATGCCAAACTGCATATGAGGAAGCTGCAATGGTATCTTAAAAATGTATGGACACAACACTGCCAAGATCTGAACACTGTCATTCAAATAATACCTTGCATTCAAAAGGAGTTTTTGTGGTGGGCTCAGGAATGTCACCTAAACAAGGGACTCTCTGTGACCCGGCCAGAGGCGAGTCAGATTTTAACGACAGATGCCTCAGACAAAGCTTGGGGAGCTCATCTGAATGGAAAATGGGTACAAGACACGTGGCCTGCCAGACTTCAACATTTGCACATCAATTTGAAGGAGATGTCAGCAGTCCAATTTGCATTGATGGCTTTCAAGGATTTACTTCTCCCAGGACAGGTGTTGATTCAAACAGACAACACAACTGTCATGTGGTACATCAACAAGCAAGGGGGAACTCATTCATACCCTCTTTGCAGGCAAGCAATGATTTTGTGGGAGACTGCTCTCAGATTACAGCTAAATCTTCAAGCAAGGTTTCTGCCAGGAGCACAGAACTCCTTAGCAGATGTGTTGAGCAGACAGATGATGGATCCCCACGAGTGGAAATTGGATCCTCATGTATTTCGAAGGTTGACAGTGTTTTGGGGAACTCCAGACATAGATCTGTTCGCTTCTCCACTAAACTACCAGTTGCCAAAGTTTTGCACAAAAAGGTTTCATCACACAGCTTGGAGGGTGGATGCTCTGTCATTCAGTTGGAGCAATCTTCACGTTTATGCCTTTCCACCACTGCCTCTCCTCCCAAAGGTACTTCTGAAGGTCAGACAGGACAAACCATCCATGATTTTAATAGCTCTAGATTGGCCTCGTCAACACTGGTATCCACTACTGAGAAGTTTGGTACGGGAGCCTCCATGGCCTTTGCCTTCGATTCCACACCTTCTGTCTCAGGAGAACAGTCATTTACTCAATGTCAAACTTCAGTCTCTGCATCTAACAGCCTGGCATATTCTGTTCTAGAACCTGGAGGGTCTCAGCTTCCACAACAAGTTTTAAATGTGATTTTGGAAGCCAGAAGGCCTAGTACAAGGAAAGGTTTACGCTGATAAATGGAGGAGATTTTTTATTTGGAGCAAAGCAAAGAACTTTGATGTTTCCAAGCCTGATGTAAGTGCTTCTCTTCAATACCTTACTGAGTTATTGGACAAGGGTTTGTCCTTCTCCTCTATTAAGATTCATGCTGCAGCTATTTCTGCTCACTATGACTGTGACCCACCATTATTTTCTCATCCTTTGTTTAAGCAATTTCTTGAACATAAGACCCCCATGTAGAGCTCCTACTCCTGCTTGGGATCTCAATTTTGTGTTGGAGAAACTCACTCTACAGCCATTTGAGCCTGCAGCTACTGCCGATTTAAAATATTTATCATGGAAGACTGCTTTTTTGTTGGCCATTACCTCTGCGAGAAGGGTTTCTGAATTACAGGCCCTTATGGCAGTTGAGCCTTTCTTAATTTTCCATAAGGATAGGGTATCTTTGCGTACTAATCCTTCCTTTATGCCTAAAGTGGTTTCTAGTGTGGCTTTAAACCAAACTATTCATTTGCCTACTTTTATGCAAACCCCCAAAATAAAGGGGAAAAGATTTTGCACACTTTGGATATACACAGGCAGTTGCGATATTATTTGAGCAGAACTAAAGGGTTCAGACAGTCTCAGCAGTTGTTTGTTTCTTTTGCTTTGGGTTCTCAGGGCAAACCTGTTTCAAAACAAACTATTTCAAAGTGGATTGGCTTTTGTATTTCTTTCTGTTACTCCCATCATGGTAAGGAGATTCCGGCTGGGATCAGGCCTCATTCCACTAGGGCTACTGCCACTTCTACAGCTTTTTTAAGGGGGGTGGCTACTAAAGATATTTTGGAAGCAGCTACTTGGAGTTCAGTGCATACTTTCTCTAAGCATTACCACCTTCCACTTTACTCTAAATCTAGGGCTGGATTTGCCACTGCTATTTTACAGGGCATTTTAGCAGCTCCTAATGCTTTATAATTTTACCAACCTCCCTTACCTCTGCTTTGGGATTCTACCCATATGTAAGGACTGCAGCAATGTGAGATGAAGAACATAGTACAGTTTTGTACCTACCATAAATGTAGATGTTCGAAGATCCACATTGCTGCAGTCCAATTTACCCTCCCTCCTTCCCCTCTGTTTTTTGGGGTGGTTGTATGGTTTGGATTGTAAATATTGTATATATTGTTGGTACATGGGTGGTTGGATGTGTTTTTGGCTATGCCCTCTCTTTTTGGGCCTTCTGACATCTGGGGCAAGAAAAGACTGAGGATATGACGTCGGTCATGCGCTTTTATACCCTGACGTCCTGAGGTCAGTTCTAAGCGCCTTGACCGACGTCAGCCTAATACTTTGGTATTCGGGCCGACCGAGGACAGCGGACTACCCATATGTAAGGACTGCAGCAATGTGGATCTTCGAACATCTACATTTATGGTAGGTACAAAACTGTACTTTTATTTAACAAGCATTTGTTACATGCACTGTGTATGTGTGTGTGTGCATGTTTACTAGATGAGCTGGTGAACTGAGGGGGTGGGAAGGAATCAAAATGGGCAGACTCACAGGCATAAGTGGAGACAATTAGTTTACTGCATAGTATGGGAAACTAAAATACAAGTATTTTGCTGGCAGTTCAGATCGACTTGTGCTATAAAAATAAAGAACTTGCCACTGAACGCTCTTATTGTAAGTGCTACAGCTTCTTTTGCAATTAAATTATGGTGTATGATGACCATGTAAGTTCAAACAGCCATAGTAGCACACTTTCACATGATATTGTAATGGATATTGTTTGCATAATGTAGCCAGTGTGAAACCACTAAATTTATGTCAAAATTAATATGTCTGCTTATGATCAGAAATTAAATGCCAGGCAAAGTTACTTTTTTCACATGGTTCGTCTAAGGTCTGGGATTCAGACTTGCAGTGGTCCTGCAAGTTTACTTCTTAGCCACCTATTTGTGGTCAGAAATGAGATGTGGGACAACATTGCTGTTTTCACTTGGTATCCATCTGAAAGTGTGGTACTTTCCTGTTTATGCTAAGTCCCTGTGATTGCATGAGTTGATATTAAAAGCACTGCTTTCATGACAGTTATATGGGTTCTTTATTTCACTATATTCAATCATTGCTGCTTTTTTTGTTTTTTTCTTTGATTTGGATGAACAGGATGCTCCTACTATTGCTGTTCTGGCATCAGGCGGCGGGCTGCGTGCTATGATAAGCTTGGCAGGAACCTTGGAAGCACTGAATGAAGCAGGTCTGCTGAACTGTGTGACATACCTCTGTGGAGTGTCTGGCTCAACTTGGTAAATGAATAACATGTATTCAGTTTTTTGTTTGTACACGTGTTATATTCAGTTACATTTCATTGTCTTCAGACAACTTCTTTATTTCCACCAAGTTTACGTTTAGTTTGCATGCGTATATTTCTTATTGTTAGCTACTTTAATGATAAGATTTGAATGTAAAATGTACAAAATGATAACATTTAAAGAAAGTGTGTGTGTGTGTGTGTGTGTGTGTGTGTGTGTGTGTGTGTGTGTGTGTGTGTGTGTGTGTGTGTTAGCACACTGTCATAGTAAGCCACATTGTTGCTTGCCAGTAAGGTTCACTAGCTTGGTTTTCAGTAGAGATGTCTTCTCTGTGGAGTCTGCATGTCTTCACTGTTTTCACATGAATTTCCTCTGGATGCTTCACTTTTGTGTAAATTGTCCACAGATGTATGTGCATGCATGTCTGATATCACATAGTTACATTGTTATGTAGTTAATCCCTTGCAGCACTGGTCAGCCAGAACTTTTAAATGGCAATCTCCGGTCAGATATTAAAAAATGCCTGGTAGGTTTGCCTAGTAAAGTCTACAGATGATGGTGGTTGTTCATGATGGTTATTATAGGAATTAGCTGTGACTCATAAACATGGATGGATGAATGTATATTTGGAATATATGAGGATTTAGTATGTAACACATGAAATATCTAATAGTTTAGGGAATGAATTTCACAATGAGTGATTAAGCAACAAGTCATGAGCCAAAGTTCCCTAGGCATGCAGCATAAAATACTTCATGTATCACACATACCAGACACACCCAAATTTCAATTTTTTTTATTTTTTACTTATGTTAAGTGCTTAAATTTCTGCTGAACATACACACACACACACACACACACACACACACATATATATATATATATATATATATATATATATATATATATATATATATTATATCACAGTCAAAGGAGGCAGCAGAACACAGCAGTAAAATTCAAGAATTTAATCCCAGACCAAGCAGTAGAACAAACAGGAAGTTCTTTTGCAGCAGCAGCTGCTTCATCAGATAAATAAGGCTCCAAACTGTAGTACGTTTAAACAGCAAAGCAGCCAATTAGCATGCAAAAACAATTAGGAATTAACAAGAGCCCTTAAAGCCAAATAAAAAAATGCATCTCAAAGCTCATTATATAAACATAAAAACATTTCATTCATAAAAACATATAAAGCATTCCATTCAACAGCCAAAAAATGCAGCTCAGAACTCATTATATAAACATGAAAACATTTCATACATAAAAACATATACAACATTCCATTCATAAAAATCATTATAAAAATACTGAACATAATTAATATCTATCTGGCTAAAGGTCTATTCATTAAAACTGGTTTAATAGAAAATTTATCATTGAGGCCTTTCCTCATAGTAGCTTTCATTCTAATAATCCAGTTCAATTCTTTGCTTTCTAACTTAGTTCTATGTGGGCCCCCCCTTATACCCACATTGACTGTTTCAACAGCCATAAACTTAAAATTGTGCTGAGCACCTAGTAACATGATGTGCTTAGATAGAGCATTAGTCTCAGCTCTGCTAGAGATATCATATTGATGCTCCCTCATCCTGTCTAGTTACCTGTGTGTTGTCATCCCAATGTAGAAACAGTAGCAAGCCATGCAATAAGCTAAATAAACTAGATTCACTGTGTTACAGTTAGCTCTGGCTCTGAAAAACATCTTTTTATGCATATCTGGATGTTCAAATGCAGCACTACTGTCAATCAAATGACAGTAGTTACAGGCCCGACAAGGATAGGTACCAATATTTATCTGTGTATCAGTACTGGAGTAAAATTTTGGATAACATAATTTCTTAAGTGATCTCTTATTCTTATACATATAACTCAGGGCTTCTACTATTGATTCCACTCTCTCATTAGATCTAAGTATATCCCAGTGTTTAGCATAGATGTCCTTCAACAATCTAATGCTGCTGGCATAAGTAACTTGTACTCTCAGTTTACAGTTGGTCACTTTCTGTTTGCAAAATTGAGTGGGTGAAGAGAAATATGGCTTACCCTCCTGAGTTCTAGATGTATATGCTCGAGCTGTAACCGAGCTAATTTCTTTCTTATTATAACCCCTCTCAAGGAATCGCTGTTCCATATGTTTCAATTCACAAGAGAAGGTGGAGTCACCTGCTGTCAATCTGGATGTTCTTAACATCTGTGCTGTCACAACATTGTTAAAAATGTGCCCAGGATGCATACATTGTCTGTGGACAAACGTATTCCTATGGCAACTTTTCCTATAGATTTCAGAAGTAAAAGCACCATCAAGTCCCCTGGTAATCCTAACATCAAGAAAATCTATACTTACAGTAGAGCTACTGGCCGTCAAACCAAGAAAGTCAGTACTACTGTTGAGTGTATATATATATATATATATATATATATATATATATATATATATATATCCAAAAAAAGGAACCAGAAATAAGAACTAGGAAACCGACCCAGGAAGCGACAACAGCAGCTGTAAGTTTTAGTGACCTTTTCTTGTTTGAAGTCTTTCCTGATGTGTGTGTGTGTATATATATATATATATATATATATATATATATATATATATATATATATATACATACATGGTTCCTATTACGTGATCGCAGACGCATTTTATTGAATGGGTCTTGATCAAACGTAAAAGAACGAAAAGGCAAAATAGCAAAGTGGCTTCTAAGTGAATTCTTTCCCTGGGAAAGAATTTTCTTGGCCGCTTCTGTTACTTTGCCATTTTTGGCACAGTAGTGCATACTCGGAGTTGCTATATTTAAGTATGGGGGGTGTGGGGCACATTAATGTTTTAAAGTTTTTTTTTTTGGAACAGCAATTTTTTTGGAAAAAAAAATCACTGTTCTGAGGTTTCAACATTGTAAGCTTTTGCTTACATGGGGTCGATTAATCATCATTCACTTTTGTAAGCATTCGATGATATAATATAGACCCTATATATATATATATATATATATATATATATATATATATATATATATATATATATATATTATATCATATTACTAGATATAGTAGTGTAGAGAGTATGTATTTGCCTTTAAATGACTCAAAGTGTGTACTGCAGTGTGGATTATGGAAATGTTCTCACAGTAATTAGCTAGAGAAGAGGGTATTAATTATAATTTGATATGGTATGTAAAGAGGTTACCTGAGAGCAGATCACCAGAATGTTTCTCACTGAAGCACCACCAAAAGGAAGACCCTGGAAGCATGGACAGAGAACCCTTTCTGGGCTACCTGTGGATTATATTTGGGGAAGACCCTGTGTTTAGAGCTGGAGTCTGGAAGAGACTTGTAACTTAGACCTTTCTTGTGTTAAAAGACAGCTTATTTCCTGGAGGAGTTGGGTGGCCTGACCATTCCTGACTATTGTTACTGAGAACAACTGAAGTTCTGCTTATTTTTTGAAACTGCAAAGCCAACTTGGATGATAGTTTGGTGTGTGGCTTATTAAATAAACCTGTTTTCAAACTTATGTTCTGCTTCCATTGCCATTTTGGACTTGCACTAGTGGTGTGCTTATAAGCAAAATTTGGCCTTAAATGTGCTATTTGTTTGGATTCTTGCAGTAGGTCTGCTGCTAAGTGCCAACCATGTTTTAAACTGCTAATTTTCTACAACATTGTAGTTGTTGTGTTCCTGGCATGATTTCTGAGTGATTCAGCCATGGAGGATTTAATACAGATACTTGCAGATTTGTAGGTAGGTACTCACCCAAAGCTAATGCAACTGCATCAACAACTAGTGGTGGACTCTTTAGCTGTCATCCTAAAGACTGTCCAAGCAATGAATAAATTAGCCACAAATTATTTATTTATCCTTTGTTGACTGGGTTAGTCCCACTAAGCTAGTAGCCTGCTTTTAGGGGAGACCCAAGATGGTATTTATACCACTAGAAAAAGTTTTTTCAGGGCATCAGGGGACTTCCACTACTCAAGAATTGTATTTGCAGTTTGCCTAGGGTGAGTATGTGTGCATATCCCTTTTGTAGCACAGTGACAACTGGTAGGATGGTGTGTGAGGTGGAGTTAGTGTTGGAAGGAGTGCAGGGGAATGCCAACTCTAAAGAAGTTACTTGTGGCATTGAAAGGATTCAGAAAGCCTTGTTTGTGGATTCAGAGGATGTGGTAAAAGAGGAGTACATTGTTTCAATCCTCCAGTTGGGAGGGTTGCAGAATGATATATTAAATGAAATGATAAATAAAAGTGAACCAGAGAATGATGTGTCATTGGGAGGAATAAATGGAAAAATATAAGGACAGGAAGTGGAAGATATTAAGAAAGGGAACAATACACAAAAAAGTAAACCTATGTGGAGACAGTGGCAAATATTGGTGGAGAGCAGAAAGAAAAGAAAAAAGAATATAACATCAAAAGAAAATTCATGGTGAGAATATCTAGCAAAAGACACAATGAGATTGTCATATTTGAGTAATGTGACACTGTAATACTTTTAAAAATTAAAACACATGAGATAAGAGCTTTCATTTTAATGAACAAACAGATATGTTGTGCCCTTTTTGAGACTGCACAATGTATGGAAACTATTTTGTGTGAATATGAAAAAAGACACAATGATAATCCATGGAATGACTGTGAAGTAGAAGTTGTTTTTCAAAATGCAAAAATAAAATACATATACAATTTCAGACAATGAAAGGACATTTAAATAATATTTGTAATGAATTGATGGAAATTTCAAAATATTATGATAATAGGGCTGATGGACTAAGGGATGGTATTGCAGTGTTGTGTAAAAATTGAATTGGAAAAAATTATACAAATGTCAAGTATTAATCTTGAAGGAAACAATGGTGTGGTAAAGTTTTGAGGACAAACAAGAACATGCTGTTTTTGTGAGAAAGAAAGACATTTGTAAGTAACTGTGATAAAAAGAGATGTTATATATGTATTAACTAGATATAATGTAAATAAATGTGAACTAGAACATTACAAATGTAAAAAAACTGGGCATGCATGTATGGATTGTAAGGAAAATATAATGAAATAGATAATGAAAATAAGGGGGAGGAGAAAGAACAAAATGGAAAAGATATGGAAATAGAAATGGAAGAAAACTTACAGAAAGAAAAGGATGTTAAATAAAAGAAGCTGAAGAATTAGGAATAGATTCAGAAGAGTGTGAGGAAGAAGATAGGAAGTTGGAAGGTAGTAAAATGAAAAAATAACTTTATTGTTAAAAAAAATGAGAGGCAGAAAAAGGAAATTCAAAGGCATACACTTAAAAGAAGAAAGAAAAGAAAGGACATGGATAAGACCTATATATTTGAAAAGTGGTATAAGAAGAGTATGGTTTCCTTTAAATTAAGGAATAGAGAAAATAACAATTTAATTTTTTTTCAGTAAATGTAAACAACATAACAAATATAATAAGAAGGCTATTGATTTTAGAATTGTGTAATAAATGTGATGTAGATATATCCATATGTCATTTGTAAAGAAAGGGAGAATTTATTTCAACAGATGTTAGATTACATATTAGTATATATGGATATTATCATAACAGAATACTTCAATTGTGATTTAAGGGGCAAAAAGAGAAAGAATGGAAAAGATGTAAGAAAAATGAAAGAAGTTATGAAATATGGAAAATTGGTAATATAGAATAGAAAAGTTTGTTGTATGGAAGAGGTGATGTAAAATATGAGATTAATTATTTTCTAAAATCAAAAAATCTATGTATAGCAGAAGGAGAATCAGTTGCAGCAGGATTTATAGATCATCTTGCTATATGAATGGAAGTATACAAAAACAAAGAATATATTAGAATAGGAAAGGATTTAAAAAGAATTAATGAAAAAGAATATAATGAAACAGGAAAAGAATTGATAATATAGTTATGAAGAGACCATGTTGCTATGAGGAAATGTTATGTTAATTGGTTGATTATTTTTTAAAAGTATATAAAAGAAGTTACTTACAGTGGCAAAGTAAGATAAGAAAGATGGGAAAACAAGGATATGTAAAAACATATGAAGTTTGGTTTTAAAATTTAGAAAAGAAGGAGACAGACTAGTGTGATAAAGAGAAATAAGTTTTTAAAAGAAGTTATGATATTATATAAACAAATATAATTACTTCAGGAAAAAAGAAGAATCAGCATATTATAAAATATTGAAAGAGAATAGTAGTGTGATGAGAGAAATGAAAGACAAAGGAGAAGAAAGAAGTCATTCTCAAATTATGAAAATTGTAGTAAATCATGTAAAGGAAATGTTTAAAAAAGGAGAGAATTAAATAAACTATGGGGAGTAAAAACCTTTTCAGAACAAGTAAATAAGGAAGTTGAAAAAATTGTTTAGCATGAATTAGACAAAGTACTTAAAGTTAAATGTAGATTTGGCTGCAGGTCCAGATGGAATTTGATCTGAAATGTATAAAAATGTATGTGAATGGCAACATGAATATTATTACAAGTATTAAATGAGCAGTTAAACCAGGGTTTGAATAATAAGGAACTATTAAGTGAAATATTAAAATTTATATGGAAGAAAGGAGAAAAATAATATATAAAAAATTGGAGACTAATAGTACTCAATAATACAGATTATAATATATTTATGAAAATAATACAGAAATGATTTGAAAATAAGATGGAATATATAATGGAAGAAAG
Organism: Protopterus annectens; assembly: GCF_019279795.1. Lineage (NCBI taxonomy): Eukaryota > Metazoa > Chordata > Ceratodontiformes > Protopteridae > Protopterus > Protopterus annectens. Next base: position 1,687,409,214 of record NC_056728.1, read on the forward strand.
CTTATATGGTATGGAAGGGAAAGGGTATCAAAAATTATTAATGATATTAAGGGAAATGGTAGATTACATTTTAAAGAGAAGAAAGGATGTTAAACTTATGGTAGGTGATATTAATAAAGCTTTAGATCCAATTCAGTATAATTTTAGTAATGAAATTAAGAAAATTTATATGACAGCATAAAGAATAATAAAATAATAACTTAGGTAAATGGATGGCTAAGTAAAGAAATAAAGATGAATAAGGGCATAAGATAAGGATGCCCTATGAGTAGTATTTTATTTGCATTAGTTATGAATGTGGTAGTTAGGGAGATTAATTGTAAAATGAAGAATGCTAAATATATAATGCAACTAGATGTAGAAATTCTAGTGTTAATGACATGTGGATGATATTATTATAACAACTGAAAATAGCATAAGGATAAGAGAAGCTGTACTTGGTGTAGTTGATTGAAAGAAATAGGTATGACTTTAAGTAAAGTTAAAAGTAAAGGAAAGGGAGGTACAGTAAAATAGCAGGCATACAATTTACAATGAAAGAATTTGCCATGCTAGGTATAAATGTTGGTAAAGAAGGGTATACAACACAATGGGAATCATTATTAAAGGAATTGAAAGAAATGTGTTTTTTATGGAAAACATAGATTGGCTTATAATAAAAAAGTGAATTTAATAAAGTCAGTATTAATAGGTAAAATAGCATATTTGCCAGATGTGTTAATGATTCCAAATATTCATGAGAAATAATTAGAACTATTTTTTTATTTATATGAGGTTCTAGATTAAATCCAGTTAGAAGGGAGTATTATATATGAATAAATAGGAAGGAAGACTAGGCCTGTTAAATCCAGTGGTTTACGCAGCATCTTTAAATTTGTATAAAGTACTGAAATAGATAAATAAAACAGATGCGAAACTAGTAACATGAGTATAAACAATTTTGGGAAATAAGAAAAAAAACAAAAGAATAAAATAAGTTCTTAATGAAGAAGTAAAGAATTATCAGCAAATGAAAAAGAAAATTGGAAAATAAAGGTTAATGAAATAGAAGAAAATTGAAAAATATAGTATCAGAATATAATGACACTATATTATTATGTTAATCTGTGGGAAAATATGTCAGGGGAAAGGATTAAAGCAATAAAACAAAGAAATAAATTGTGAAGTAATCAAGTAGAATGCCAAACTTTTTATGGAGTAGGAGTAACAAAATTACTATTAAAAGGTTATATGCCTTATAACAAAAGTGAAAGAATAATTGTGGGAGAAATTATGTGCTGAAATTTTTCTTGTAGATTTTAAACACAGTAACACTATAAATATGGATATAATTGAATATTGGTATTATAAGACCATAAGTAAAGAATAACAAATGATAAAAAATGTTTTATTTAGTATGGGTAATTTGGAATGAGCGAATTAATGAAGTTATGTTTAATAGGAAATGGATATTGTCAATAATACTAAAGAAAATTAGATGGTTATGGAAAAAGAGTGGGGGGTCTGACTTAAATAAGAAAACGGAACTGTGTATGTATGTATATTTATGAACAGATAAAAATGTAAATATGTATATACGTTATTATGCAAATAATATGTAAATTAAGGATCCCTACTCTTTTTGGTGGGTGCTGTAAGATCTTTTATATCCACCCACATTGCAACTGAGAGGAAAGGTGCTGAAATTGTATAAGGACACAAATGAGACTGATTGCAGGAAATCTGATAAAAATTAATTCAGATTTATAAATCAGGCTTGGTTTAACCTCTGAGATACAAGCAGATGCATGACTTAAAGCATATTTTAAAATTTTTTATTTTATTTTTTTGTTTAACATTTGTTTACTGGGAAAGTCTGACTTGGAACAAACTCAGTTTTCAGTGGCGGCCCAGGGAGAAATGCTCCAGATGCATGTTTTGGAAATGTGGGCGGAAACTGGAGCACTTACAGGAAGCCCACATGAATGCAGGGAAGACATGTAGACTATGTACAGAAGGCACTCCAGCCAAGAATCGAACCAGAGAACCTCTTGCTGTGAGGTGACAATGCTACTCTCTCAGAATTTAAAATTCTGGCTTGAACCTGATAACAATTGTAAAGAACAACATCTTAAAATGTGAACAATATACAGATTTACAAGAACATTGCTAGTAATAATAAAAACAAACAAACAAAAAAATAGGCACTGCAAAGTGATTCCAAGAAATCCGATATGTTAGTAACTTTAGTACAATACGTAGTTAATGAAAATGTTTTAAAATCAGTAGTCTGCTTTTAAGGCTAAAACTAGAGTAGGAAATGTATCATCATCTGTGAATCAAAAAGCAGCAAGATGTGTTAATTTGCTACAATGCTAAGCTATGTTGTACAAATGAAAATAGTACTATAAAGGTAAATACTGAAATGCATGCTTTAAATGATGTTGTTCCAAAGGAACATGATAAAACTACAACTAGAATAATTGAGTTTGCTCCATGTCATCACATTACAACTATGCTAGTAAAATGTATTTCACTTTTGGATAGGGGACAAGTTCAAGTCCCACTATAGTCTGAAAACACTATATTCTGAAACATCAAAATGACAGAGCATCAAAGCTATAAGAGGTATCAGTACAGGAACTGAAGATGAATTGAAAGAAAAATCTGAAGTAAAAGTCAGTTCCAGACCGAAGTACACAGAGAAAGTTACAAGGAATGTTAACACCAAAACAGACACTGAGTACTGTCAGAATAAAGTGAGTGCATAAGCTGAGATAAGCAGGAAAATGCAGAGTTCTGAGCCTGTTTCTGTTAGTGTAAAGCAGAAATGCAAATAAAAACACAATCTTCAGAACAAATATCTGTGAGCAGGAAGTAGGTGAATTTCTCTTTAAGAAACAGAATAATGTTTTTACAGATCCCTTGGAGAACTAAACTAATAAAACATAATACAGAGATGACTTACAATGAAAGTTTAACTAATACCTTGCAGAGTACACAAGTCACAAAAACAGTAAGAGAGGAAGTCAGGAAAGTGCTAAAATAGTCATGATAGAAGAAGAAGTTTCAAAGTGACTGTAGCAGTCTTGCACTTCTAGACCCTAAAACTGATGTAAGTATTGGATTCTGTAATGACATTAGGAGAGAGAAAGCATTTCACAGTTTGATATCAATCCCATGCCCAGAACTAATGAGTTGATAGAGAGCAAAGGCAAGGGTAAATATGTGACAAGATTAGATTTGATAGCTGACTGACCAATACTACTCATCCCCCTCTTTTCAATGAAAATAACATCATACCTAAGCCCTGATAGTCTATTTCAGTACATAATGTTACCACTTGGCATACATGGAGCCCCAGAAACCTTTCATAGGTTGACAGATAAAATACTGAAGCCTCACTCATGCTATGCCACACCATACATGGATGAAATGTCAATTCATACAGAGGACTAGAAGCCCTACATACCAAAAATGCACATGGTACTAGACTTCACAGCACAGGTAGGCATGACTGTTAAGTACAAAGAAATGCAAACTGAGTATGGTGGAATGTAAGCATTCAGAAATCCTTATAGGAAGAAGGATGGTAAGAATACAGCTAGAAAAAATATGTAAAACTGGCCTGAAAGACAGCTGAATACTTTTCTTGAACTGGCTGTATTATACAGAAAATTTGTGCCTAGTTTTGCAACTATTACCTGACCTATAACATCTGGCCAAAGGAAAGCTCTTGTCAGGGTCCATTGGATTTAATGACGTAAGGAGTATCTTATGTTCTGAACCTGTGTTAGTGACTTACAATTTTACTAAAGAGTTTATTTAATTTACCAATGCATCAGAGGTAGTTTTGAGGGCAGTGCTATCCCAAGACATTCAAGTTAAGGAGCTCCCTGTGAGTTATATTAGCTGATAATTGAGCAATGCAAAAAAAAAATTCCACTAATGAAAGAAAATACCTAGCAGAAATGTGGGTCTTCCATGCTTTGAAACAATACTCCCTAGGTAGACACATCTATTTAGTAGCACATCATCCCCCTTAACAATGATTAAGCTGACAAATAAATAGATGACCATAAGTTGTGCCAGTGAGCACCATCTCTTCTGCCTTTCTGTATACAGTGATTCTCAGGACCTGAAACTGAAATGATGATACATTTTGCAAGGGTAACAGCGCATCACTTAGAGAACAAATCCCCTTTTTGTGCTGGGTGAACAGTTGTAACATGTTGGTTGTGGTGAGTGTGTGTGTCCTTTTAAATGAGCACTCAAAATGTGTACTCCAGTAATTAGTGTAGTAATACTCTCTCAGCAGTTAGGTAGAGAGCAGGATATCGATTTATATTCTAACTGATGTGGTATACAATGGGCCTGGCTGGAAGCAGCACAGCATGAAGAATAAGCGGAAGGAAGCTCAGTCAGGGCTGCCTCTATATTATATCTGTAGAAGAAACTGTGAATAGAACTGAAAGATGAGTCTTGGAAATGCCTGCAGCCTTCGATGATCCTTGTATTAAAATCATATTTCCTGGACTGAGCATTGCTATGGGAAGTAACAAAGGCACTGTTTTTTTTAA